>NC_134494.1:12397512-12562512 GCF_040206685.1 Ascaphus truei | reverse complement strand
TGAACAAGTCCTATATTCGAATTCCACATACTGTACCTACAGATGAAAAAGAAACCAATACCAAGGTCTGCGAAGGTGAATGCTAGCCGGAATGGCTTGCATTGATCCCAGGACGGGGGTATTTCACCCAGCCATCCTGCCCAAATGTTCTTCACACCTGTGGCAGCATCTGTGGCTTTCAAGTCCAGACCTCGAGTAGACACAGTGGCACCACAGTTTGGTAGCTACCTGGCTCACTCAGAATACCGGCTTTTAAAGTCCCAGCTTATTTTACAGTACTGTAAGGAATCAGGGGTCATGTCCGCCACGACGTGATCCCCCCCTGCCTTCTGCGGGGTCCGCTGCCACCGCTGCATCTTCCCTTCGGCGGTATCCCCACCGTGGTGCCGCTCGCCCGCCTCCAGCACACACGCAGACAGCCTCCATCTTGCCGAGACGCGCGCAATTCACTCTTACAGAGCGCGAGTCTCCAGCTATAATTTGTTCACTGCACTCTGCCTCTAGCCACGCCCCCCGGCATCCGCACTCACGCCCCCCGGCACAGCTGTTCCCGAAAAAACAAATACAATGCCGTTCAACCATAGAGTGCTCCACGGCACACCCCTGCTCTGCCCCCTGCCTCTATTGGACCACCTACCTTTATTACCCCAGTCCTTCCTTTGGCTCATTGCTCTGCATAGTCTCCTCTCAAGCAGTTGTGGTTTCTGTGCCGTGCTTTCGTTTTGTACTCCCTTCAGGTTTTGACCCAGGCTTGGCTGATTACTCTCTCTGGCTCTCGACCCCGGCTTCCACCTCTCTACATTGACATCTAAGATCCTCGGACTCGGCTTTAGTACCACGACCACCCGGACCTCTACTATCCTCGACCCTCGGCTACGGAACCCACTACGGCACTCTTACTACCCCGGATCCGGCAAGTACCTATCTTACTATACATATACTTCCTGGCTGGCTACGCTACCACCACACTCCGGACACGCTCTCTCCACTGCGGGTGCATGTCTCTATACGTCCCACCTCAGTGCAGGGGACGGGTCTGGTCTGCGGGCAGCACAAGTGTACACAAGGACAATACATTTTAAACATACCTATTTAATAAAATATCCTTTACACTTTTATTCTGTCTAAGCCTTCTGGTTATGAGAGATAGAATGAGACTCTTTACTTTTATTCCCACTAGCCATATCCCTCACACAATGCAAACTTGACTTAGACTTTTAAAATCCGCACAGCCTTCTGTGTTATTAAGACTTTGTGAAACAAAATATTTTTTCCCATATTTTTTCTACGTCCCAAAGAAGAATGAAAAAATGCTTAGGTTCATTCTCAGGGCTGTATCTCATTCCTTCTTGAAAACCGGACTTAGGTTTCATAAAAACCTTCGCAACCTTATATATGGTTGGAGTACCCCCCAGATCCCCTATACCAGGTTCTGGGTGATCAGGATTGAGGTGATAAGAGTAGAGCACAGCCAAAAAACGGGAGTCAGGAGAGGAGCCAAAATACAAAAATCTTTAATGGAGTAAATGCAGCATAGGAAAAATGTTTTCGTATGCTGCATTTACTCCATTAAAGATTTTTGTATTTTGGATCCTCTCCTGACTCCCGTTTTTTTTGGCTGTGCTCTACTCTTATCACCTCAATCTGGATTACTTCAGCAGCAGCACGTCTTCCCTACAAGGAGGTGTCCGTGAGTTCTAACCTTTATTATTGCCTTACTGCCTTATTATTCCCAATTAAATTGTGAGTGGTGGGTTTATCTCATTCACTCTCAGTTTTCAGGGAACTCTGGTTATATTTGGCTGTGGACCTACTCACCTGTATATTGTATACACCTACCTATGCTATGGGACTCACTACCTTAAATACAAACTAGGTATTGGAGCATTTTGACAATTATCTCTTCTGGGTGATCAGGACATTAACTGGGCATCCCCCATTATGACAGGGACCCCTTTACAGTTTCAGGGATACCACACATCCCTATGCCCCATTTACCTTTCTGGTCTGTGCTGAAGCAGGGAGTCTTAGCGGTGAGTCGCACAAGCGTTTTCAAGGGGAGATTTTGCTGGAGCAATGTGTCTCAATGTATCCGAGAATCCAACTTGGTTCTCGGTTATATTTTTGGGGTATCCAGCAACTCTGGAACCCTGCTATCTAGACACATTCTAACAAAACTTTCTCCGTAAAACCCCCCTTTAAACTCATAGCCTAGCAATCTCTGCTTGCTGGCACACCAGGAAAGGTAAAACACAGAAAATTCTTAATTGTCGCACAATTACATACATTGCATGTACAACAAACAGGTTCAAGTGCTGACACTATAAAACCCCAAATATGGTTCAGAGGTAACCAGCCGGGCATAATGCCTTTATTGATAGCCTGGTTACCCCCTCACCATCACATGAAGTCTCATCAGTGTGAGGTTGGTTGTACTGGGGTAAACCTACCCAGCCTTGAAAATTGCAAAGTCAGTATAACCAACCTCACACTGATGAGACCCATTGAGGTTTAAACATGTCTGTGAGTGGTTTGACTATCTTTGCATCTAATCCCATGTTGTGCTTAAAAGCTGTGTGAACAGCAGAGCATTTGCTTATATGGGTTTCATGTAAATGGATTTCAGGCAAAAGGTGAAACATTATGTGCTCATTTGAATGTCATTTCCCAGAATTCCTTGCTGCAGTGGAAGCACGGTATGCTAGGTGATAATGGTTGAAAGGCAGCATTGCAGACCTGTCTAAGACATGTGAATGTGCTCACAAGTGATATTCTTTATTGACTATATGCCAACGGTTGAGGTTTTTTGTCGCCTTTTTCACCCACCATAACTTAAAATAATATATATATATATATTTTAATGTTTTTAAAGGAACAGCGCCCTAGGCTGCAATGCAATCTAACTGATTAAACCAAACAATGTTGAAATAAAAAATCCTAATACATAAATATAAGACAGATGATTACTAGCTCTCTATTGAAAATTGTGTTCTTTTGTTGAGCTGAAGCTTAATCTAGTGAGATAAATATGCAATAAGTAAAATACATAAAAATTATGATAAAAGAAGAAAATGTCCAAACCACAAAATAAAGTCCAGTCACAGTGACCTATTAAAGTCAGCCGGGCTATATAATCTCTGGATCCTGGCAGCCTCCTTCTTGGGCACAACAAACTCCCTCCACGTGACCTAAACAGGAAGAAAAGAAGAAAAAGCGCTGATCCTGGTGTGATAACGTATAAAAAGATTTAATACACCTTGGACATTTACAATTGAACACTCATAAACATCCGTTTAAATTGCGCGTTGTATGAGAACAATCTCATGTCCCAACATGCTCCTCTGGGACGCCGCTCCTCTGGGACGCCGCTCCTCTGGGACGCTGATCCACTTCAACCACTCTGGCAAAACTTTCCCTCTGCGTGGTGTCACCTTGTAAAGTGTCCTCCGGCAACACACAGCTCTGATCTCAAGATCCTGTGTAGAGGGGTTTCCTGGTTCTCTCTGCGTGCAGCTGCAATTTACTCCGGCGTCTTTCAGCTTACAAACAACTCCTCACTGCAACTGCTCACAATGAACACGTGACCCTATGTGTACGCGTTTCATCAGTCTAACGCTGATTTCATCAGGGGACAGACTTGGAGACTTAAATACCTCCTGAGTCCAATCATAGGAGACTTGATTTAATTAAAACATTCTATTCATATGATTCTAATCACCTTCACATTTAATAAGGATCTATATTGAGAATTTTTGCAGAGACCAATTAATTTACTTGAATACCAATAATCATTCACATATGCATATAGAGGAATAATACAAAATCTACTCATTGATATATATGTGAATAAAACATTTTCTCTTCAATAGGCTAGTTTTGGAAAAAAGGATAGCAAAGATTTCATTATAATGTTAAATAATCAATACATTTTCTACTGACATAACATTGCAAGCATATTGTGAATGGACATGTACATTCTTCATTCAAAATACTTAACAATAAATGCTTCGATTGACGCATACAATCTAATTTCAAATGCTTATGTAACGGGTATTCCCCCCCACCCAATCGCATATAGTGTGTGTGTGTGGGGAACCTAATGTTACCTGGTGTGGTGCGTTATACCTGTCAGGCTCACAGGAGGCCTGAGCCTCCGCTAGTGAGAGCTTGGGGTGAATCTCTGGAACGTTCTCGTCGGTCAGCGCCTCCACCTATGTAGGATTCTATAGGAATGTAGAATGGGCCTAGCATAGGAACCCACCCAGAAACCACATACACCAAGGTTATGGCTAAAAGGTATACTGAACGAGCAAATGACACGATAACATCACATCACATCATATTGTATAGCAACACAACACAGAGTATCATACTTTCACAGTGCAACATCATCAGTATGCACAACGATATATATGCCACCCTCTGCCACTAGCTGGCAGCTATAACCTTGCCCCTAACTGGGCTATAACCTCCTTACACAGTATCCCCAAAGTCCTTGTACCCAAAGTCCCAAGAGTCACACAACCCCACCCAAGTGTGGAACAGCGCTGCCCACTAAGATGAAATGTATAGGTGGTACACTTGGTGACTTGGATAATACCTGCCCGGTGCTCCTGCTACCGGGTGCGCAGATGACCTTTGCTTGGAATCCCTTGCTCCAGGAGATGATCCAAGATGCCTCCGCCTCAACGGTGGGTGGCTCCCGCATGGAGTGATCCACCTTTATAATGTCTCTTATCTCTGCTAACGCAGAGGATGTATTACCTTCACAGCACTTGCCAGGATAGTCACGGTTCCTGGCTGGACCCTCCCTTGTCTAGGTTTTACAGGACCCTGTCCCTAGTCTAAGGGGAGTCCCTGTAGTAACCACAAGCTAAGATGAGTAGGGCCTAGCTGAGGGCTAAGGGGAGACTTCTGGCCTAGTGCAGGAGGCTACTTTCCTCCCTGCACAAACACACCCTCCCCTCTCTGTGTCCCAGCTCCTAACTGACAATCCCTGTCTTCACACAACATTGTTGCAACTTTGCAGCATGAGAATCTGTCAGCCTTATTGGCTGTCTGGCTGCCTGTGACCAGGGTGAAAGTGCAGTCCCCAGAGGCTGCTGGGAATTGTAGTCCTTGGTGGCTCTCTTTAACATTGGGGCCTCGTGCGCGCTGTGTAATGGCCGCCGCCGCTGCTAACTGCGTATGTGCGAACTGGGGGATGTCCCTGACTATGGAGTGCCTCTTCTCACTCCCTGTAATGACTGCCGTATCAAATCTTGGGCTATACTGCGCGTGCGCGAGCTTCCGCCTATGCACGAACGCACACAAGATGGCGGTGCCCTGTAGCTGATGTCGCCGGGAGCCCCCGGTGACGCGATCACCCCTGCAACTGCCCTCATGCTGTCGCAGGTAAGAGAGAGAGACCCGAATGTCTGGGGAGCCAGAGGGGACCTGGCTACACTTAGCAATATATTTAGATGTACCATCTTTACCAAAACAGCCAATGGCATTACAATCCAAACAACTTTGCATGTACAGCAATCATGTAACAACCAATATTAAATCAATAATAATATTTATTAATATTTCTCGGATTCTTACCGATCCGAGATGTCAATTAAACGTGGAAAATATATAATTAACTGTGAAGTGTATACTTTCATAGTGATAAAATTATAACATACAATAATTAAATTTGAAAATTATAATCAATGGTGAATGTGAAATTTATACTATAGTGTTAATTTCTATATATTTAATATCAAATAATTTATTAGTGATAAACTATATTTTCTATGTGGTACTATGCTTGTTTTTGGCTTTAATAAATCAGAATTAGAAAATCCGTCAGTGCTCTTCGATTTCTTCCTTTTACCAGATCTTTCAAGAAAATAGTGTAAAATGTCTCTATAAATCCCCCCTTTGATTGATATGGGAAATATGTAGATTTGGCTGTGAAGGGCGAATGTCTTATCTCCGTGGATACGGTTCTTGCATTCCCAAAACTAGACGAATTACCTAAACTTTGCATTTGAATTGTAGAATTACCTAATTTAGTAGATGAATGAATCATTTGTGATAAAGTACTACCTAATTCATATACATGTTCCTGAGTATGTCCCATTATAGGAAAGGGATCTGGATACTGTGAAACACCCTCTCTGTCAAGAGATGGTTCCAAAGATTGGACTACCCCCTAAATGTGTGTTAAAACAGAAGGGTTCTGTACAACTGATACCTGATCCTGCTGTGTGGAATTATATCCTGGTTGTAATTGAGCAGCCGGGGACTGAAAAGGAGAAAAAAATGATTGAATAACTGAATTTCCTAAATTGCACATTTGAACTTAGGTAGAAGACTCTAACGATGTATGTTGTGCGAGAAGATCTAAATCCAAATTCACACTTGTATTGGTCAACATTGACCCATCCTGTACTACCTGAGTCAACCCATCTACTGATGTGGTATTATTGGCCAACATTGATGTCATTATTTGAATGAATCTCTGCTCCTGTGTATTAAAAAATGTTCCTTCTCCTTATTCTGTATAGCAAAATGTCTCATAAGTGTGATCTTCCGTATATACCTATTCAAATCAACAAATAGATTAAACTTATTTGGTAAACTGCTTGGAGCAAATGAGATGCCCTTGGCTAAAAGTGATACATGATGTGCTGACAAAGCAAATGTGGATAGATGGATCTCCCTTAATCTGTTCTCTTTCTTTCCTTGCTTGCGTTTCCCTGATCTTGTACCTCAATACTTCTTTTTCTGTGTTGTGGTGGGAACGCTTGGTATTTTGGTTGTCGGTCACATAGAGAATACGTTTTCCCTTCTCCCGAATTTCCTGTTGATTTACCAATTCTAAAAAAGAAGCAGTGTGTGATTTAGTTATAGTGGGTACAGATACCTGGTTTGTTTGATCTTTACTCTGTATTTTTGGTATTGCCCCACAACTATGTCCCTTTTCTTTCTGTTCTCTATTGCTTTTAGATTGAAGTTCATTCTCCTGTCCTTGTAGTACTTCAAATCTATTTTCTATTGGACATTTAAATGGAGATTTACTTTTTTTTGTATTTGTTTGCCTTTTTTGACAGAATGAGATTTTTCATTGTTTTTGTGATGGGTAGCCCTACTATTATCCCTATATCTCACAAACTTTTGTTCACGTCTATATGGAGTGAAGTGACCTGACCTGTCTCTTCTTTTCCAATGTCTCACCCTATCCGTGGCATAATTATTGGTGTCTCTAGAGAATTTTTTGACTTTCCATTCAATGATTTCTTTTTCAAAACTCATTACCATGTTATTCACTAAATCATCAAATTCTAAGAATTTTTCACTTTCCACAAATGGTCCCAATAGTTTCTGTATTTCTTCAATATCGCTTTCAATTGACTTTAGCCTCTCTTCCCTATATTTGATTAATAATTTTATCAATTCAAAAGAACATGTTTGTAATATACTATTCCAATTTAATGAGAAATCTTCATTGGTTTCAAAAGTTGTTGTTTTTTTTTTTATAATTCTAAGTCCTCTTGGGACTAACTTATCATCCAGATATTTTTGTAATGAGAAAAGATCCAACCAATGCTTCATCTCTTCCTTTGCCAACTTCTCTAACCTAAAGAAGTTGTTTTTTAAATCTACAGGTGCGCCGACGAGTATTCTAAAACTTGCCTTAATCTTGCCTTGGAAAATCTGGGGCAATGACCAACAAGATCCAGGTACATGCTGGGTACATGCTGCAACATTTCAGTGACATTTCTGCAGAGACTACTGGCCCATTGCATTAACACAGCAGGGGTCCCTGGCAGTCCCATTCAGTTTGAATGGGACTGCCAGGGACCGCCGCTGTTAATCCGATGGGCCATTAGTATGTCTGCAGAAATGTCACTGAAATGTTGCAGCATGTACCTAGCATGTACCCAGCATGTACCTGGGTCTTGTTGGTGATTGGCCCAGATTTGTTTTAGAATACTCGGCGGTATGATATCCTCCATTCCCTCTTCCATATTGGTCTCTGCAAACTCTAAAATGTCTCCTAACCAGTCTTTCTTTGCTAGTTTTAATCATATTGACAATTTCAATGGATATTTAACCAATTAGTTACTCTGCACACTGTAATCACAGGTGCTGGCCGAAGGCAAAAAAACAGTATGCTTTTAAAGAGACAGCGCCCTAGTGTGCAATGCAATCTAATTGATTAAACCAAATAATGTTTAAATAAAAAAATCCTATATAAGACAGATGATTACTAGCTCTCTATTGTAAAGTGTGTTCTATTGTTGAGCTGAAGCTTAATCTAGTGAGATAAACATTCAATATAAAATAAGTAAAATACATAAAAATTATGATAAAATAAAAAATGTCCAAACCACAAAATAAAGTCCAGTCACAGTGACCTATTAAAGTCAGCCGGGCAATATAATCTCCGGATCCTGGCAGCCTTCTTCTTGGGCATAACAAACTCCCTCCATATTCTTAGTTTTTCACACATGGCTTCTCCATTTTGGCTTTATTTTTCTTAAATAAATCATGACACGGTGTAATATGTCATGTGTTGTTGTTCACCTGAGGTTGTATTTACCTAATTTTTAGACTTGCTAAGGAACAGATGATTGTTATTATGTCCTGATATGTAAAACCATGGAATTCAAAGAGGGTGTACTTTCTTTTTCACGCAAATGTATATATACACACTTAATATATACCCAAATGAAGGTATAACCAAATGAATTAATGATATATTTAGTCATTGTTATCCTATGATTACTCACGACCAGTATACATTGCAAATGTTGACAATATGACACAGAATGTCAACCTGCAATGCACATGATCCGAGCATCACAAGAGAGCCAAGGTTAAAGTTGTAACATGGCCTAATATTTCCTTTAGACTGTGAAGTCATATATTATTCTCTAAGAAAATAGATTAATTCAATATAGTCATTAAGGTCTTCAGGATATTGTGATTGAAACGTGAAAATCCAATATTGTTCAATTTTTAGCTAGTTGTAAGTTTATTTAAAATGTTATTGTCATATTGATACTTTTTATGTCATGTTCAGTCCTATTGTGGGACAGTTCTATTTTAATTTGGTGTGTAGGGTGGCTTATAGTGTGGGTGTGTGTGTGTGTGTGTGTGTGCGTGTGTGTGTGTGTGTGTGTGTGTGTGTGTGTGTGTGTGTGTGTGTGTGTGTGTGTGTGTGTGTGTGTGTGTGTGTGTGTGTGTGTGTGTGTGTGTGTGTGTGTGTTCTCGCAAGGCCACCAACACGTGGGTGGGGGGCCCTGTTGAAAATGTTAGTTCTGGGCCCTGGGAAAGCTGTCTGTGGCCCTGCTGATAGTCTGCATGTGTGGCATCAATGCATGGCCAGTCTATCGGTGTTGTTGTGCGGCTGCCGGGGATGGGGGGAAAGAGTTTGGTCTGATCTTTCGGCTCCAATCTCTCTGCCATTACCTACCCTGCTTGCAGTCTGAGACTATGGGTAAGAGACTGATTATTTTTTATTTATTTGTAAATCTATAAAGGTTCTTGGTTGTTTTGTGATGGTTATAACCCCCATCTTATGACTCATTAAACCCCCAAAATCACTCATAATGAGGTGTGTTGGGGGACCTATGATTGGTGTGTATTATGCGGGTTTGGGGGTCTATGAAGTGTGGCGTTATGAATGAGGGGGGTGGGCATGTGTACCTATTTTAATCTTGGAAATGTTGAATGGTAAAAGACAGCAGAGGACACAAAGCCTAAAGGGTTGCAGGGACTTTAGATGTCATAAGGACAAGAGTCGATGACTTATCTTTCTCTTCCCTATGTGAGGTTTATCTGAGAACTAAAACAAGCCGGTTCTGCTCAATTAACTTTCACAAGTTCTACTTTCTATCAACAGAAGTTTTCGAGAAATGTGGGCGTAAAGCAGAATCCCTCCATCTAGGCCAATTATCAGACATGGAATAGTCCTATCTGGGATCAACCCTTTAACTCATACATTCTTTTATTTCATTTGGAAAAGGAAATGTATCACACACGACCCTTTTCTGCTGCTTATCTTCATTAATTTTTGGCACCAAATATATTGCAGCATTTAATTTGAAAACGAGAGGTAACTCTCAATTTATTACTTCCTGGTAAAACATTTTTATAAATAAATACATTAATAAATTTGAGAGGGACAAAATGTTGCTTGGGATTCCCAGTATATGAAAAGATAACATTTCTTTTTTTTGCAAATTACTTTTCCCGACAGCTCATCCATTTAAGAGATGAGAACTTCCTGTTAAAGGAAATTAACAGCAAGTCATAAACAGTTCCCATGCCACATCACCTCCTCGTGTTGTCCTACTAGCAAACACAGTGTTGTATTTAGCATTGCCAATCCAAATGAAATATAAGATCAAAGCAGAAAAAAATAATTTATATGGGTTTCAAAGTCACTAAAGTTTTGCCAGACAAACAGAACATTTAATTAGTAAACAGACATTTAGACATATTTAATCTGGCACTGCACGCTGCTTCCCTGTCTTCACTGCCTGAGGCTCTAATGAGTCTATGTGACACTCGCCCTTAAGGCTTATGGTTCAGCTAAATTGGCATTCAGTGGCTTTTCTCCTGGGAATCAGCATTAATGGCTCAGGCCATTTGTACAGTATTTCCTTGGGATTGTTTCAGACCTAATTCCATATGGGCCGTATTAATGTAGCCCAATTGAATAACCAAGTTATAAGTTATGGTCCCTTGTGTAGTGTCAGTAGAAAAGCCTTCGTGAGATTTCTTTTAATGGGTCAGTGACCTGAGCACCAACAGATTAAGTTTGCACAGCTCTTCGAGCTCTTTCTGTTGAGTAAATATGGGCTCAAATGCTTTGGATGTTTTTTAACTTTTTTTTTCTGATAAGACTGTGTGTATATATAGTAAGATTGTTCAACTTTTGATGGTTTTCTTGGCTGAGAATAGCATCGTTAGTTTGGACATGGTGGGAGTTTAACGAGATGATGGGAAAGAACTATAATTACCAGATACTATTTCGTTCAGGTCCACTTCAGAAATGTAAACGGACTCATTGTTGCACAAGTAGCAAATTTTACTTGGGGGGGGATTGGATCTTTCTAAGGAAAAGAATGACATTAATATGTTATTTAAAACAACTTCTTCTGCTCGCATGGGACTGGCCAGAGTACACATATCAAATAGAAAAAGCTATATGAGAGCCACGTACTGTACTAAGGCAATTTTGGCACACAATTGACACACGCAGCATCATTTTCATCTTGTGTCTCTATGTCTTAATATATCATGCCCTTTGCTCCAGTGTTTTCACCTTGTAAAAACAACTTGTGATTTAGCAAATGTCAACAGGAAGAGTTACATGAAATTCAGATTTTAATGAAATGCAGGGCCTTGAGAGGGGGGGAAACAGGGCAGTTGCCCCAGGCCTGGTGGAGGAGGGGGACTTGGTCGCTCAAACTCAGAAATCAAGTCTCAACTTCAGTGGTCAGACAGCCGGGCCCCCTCCCTCCTCCCAACTCATTAACAGATACTACCAGGTTGGTCCCCTGCTCCTCATTTCATATGCCAGCCCCCTTTGCATTGGTGGAGACCGGCATACAAGAAGGAGCGTGAGACGTAGCCGGGATAGGGAACCAAGAGGTCTAGCACCTTTTTTTTTGTTTAAGAGAGAACCTGAAGCTCTTTACAATGACTATGAAATTATCAGGAATGAGGTTGCAGTACAACTAGAAGTGAATACATGCATTTTCTAGCACATTTACTTTAGTTAAAGCAGAGGTATTTGTCCCAGCAATCTTTTCCCTACAAAAATACCTGCTGTGTATTTGGTGATATGGGTTAGATTATGGTCAGACAGATTTAAAACAGCTCCTCCCTGCTAGAGATCTTTAAGAAAAAAATATATATATATATATATATATATATATATATATATATATATATATATATTTTTTTTTTTTTTTTTTTTTTTTTTAAAGCTTTCCTGTAGCTGGTCTGTGGTCCCCCAACATCCTGGGTCCCCTTGGTTTTTTTTCTCACAGCATAAATAAGTGATCACCGAACACAAAATGGCAGGTTTGTAGCCCTGGCGGCAATATTTGTATTTTGAAGTCCCAAAACCAGAACAAAATATAGAAATATCTCTAAAAATAAAAAAAATGGGCCTCCAAAAATGTAACGAGAGAGGTAACAAACCCATAATATGTTAGCCAGAAAACTACACAATATGTCCACCCTGCATAATATCCATGTAATGCGTCAAGCCAATGGGGTGTTAACACAACACCTTCTAAAAATGTATGCTCATTTTTAAGAATTTTACGAGAGAGGTAACAAAACCCCTGCATGTCAGCTGTTGCCCACCAATGCCGTATAGTGACACAACCAGGGGTAAAATCTGTAAAGCTTCCATCCGCTGTTGGACTTTCATTTGTTTACTATTACTATCACCCCCCCATCCCCCACCCCCCATACCCTAAATAACATTACTTCACTTTCCAAAACTTCGGCTTTATATGTATTTCAATTCAGTCCTGACTCCTCTATAGCAAAAATAAATAAATAACACTTGATTTAAAATTCTTTCCATGTTCTACTTCATCTTTTGTTTGTATCAATAGATCATTCACATATTTTAACACCATCTCTCCCAGGCCCAGGGGTACCAAACCCTGTGCCGAGTCCCTGAATGTGAATGCAAATCTATACTGGGAGTCAGGGTGCAAGGGGATCTTTAAATAATATCCTATACCTCTAATAGGTATTTCATACGCTGTGTTGTCCAGTAGGACGCAAGCGCAATCTCTGAACAACTGCCAAATTGCACACATTTTCTTTAATTAATTACATGAATAGACTTAAATTGTAATACCACATAGGTTTATCTTTCTTAACCTTTATTATTCTTTAATCATTAAATGTAATAGAGTGCTATTATATTTCACTCCATGACATGAAATTATTATTTCTTCTCACTATTGATTAAATAGTGAGCTTTCTAAAACGAATATACAGTAAGACGAACAGAGAAAGAACAATTCAAGGGGAAACCACCCTTTTCCCAGTGCGGAACACAGAAATTATAACACCAATCATCATTGAAGCTCCTTCCGATTTTTAGCAAAATATTTCAATGCGATTGTAAGAGATGTGTGCAGAGGTGTGCAAATTGGAGACCGTTTTTAGAGTGAAATTAATATAAGGCTTTAATGCCTGTTCCTTTAAATAACACAGCAAACAAAACTATACATAAAACAACAAACACCTATCCATGTGTAAGGCCTAACTCACTCCCCAGTCCCTATCTGTAAGACTGGGGGGGAAAGCCCTTTACCAGTAGCCCATATCCAAGTGGCCCATTATAAGTGGCAAGACGACTGAACAACTGAAGTTTAAAAGGAAGGGCCCCTTACCCTAACAAAAATCATCTTCTCTCCTCAGGTAATATCCCATATCTGAATCCTGTCTGCTTCAACTCTTTGCTGTGTGTATTTCAGTATATGCAACTGAAACAATCTTAGGTAATATCCCATATCTGAATCCTGTCTGCTTCAACTCTTTGCTGTGTGTATTTCAGTATATGCAACTGAAACAATCTTAGGTAATATCCCATATCTGAATCCTGTCTGCTTCAACTCTTTGCTGTGTGTATTTCAGTATATGCAACTGAAACAATCTTAGGTAATATCCCATATCTGAATCCTGTCTGCTTCAACTCTTTGCTGTGTGTATTTCAGTATATGCAACTGAAACAATCTTAGGTAATATCCCATATCTGAATCCTGTCTGCTTCAACATACAAGTCTCTCAACTGCTAAACTGGAGGAAAATCAGTGCAAAACAACTGCACCGAAGTTATCAAGTGATCCAATGCTAGGTAAAATCCATCTCTAAATCCTCTGCTGTGTGTATTATATAGTATATGCAAGTGATCCAATGCTAGGTAAAATCCATCTCTGAATGCTGTTTTCTGTCTACCCCTAATCAAATTAAGTGTTGCCACCTAGGCAGGGAACACCCTGTGTAGAAAACCATTTGTTTGAATGTGCCTCAGATGTGCTAATTAAGCAGACAGAACCACTGTCAGGTGACTTTTTAGGCCTATATAAACCCAGTCAGAACAGCTAGTCTGCTTGCAGCCCATATCCAAGTGGCCCATTATAAGTGGCATGACTACTGAACAACTGAAGTTCAAAAGAAGTGAGGAAGAAGTGGACTCCCCATCTGGCCCTGATTCCTGCATTTGACCTACGCTGGAAAGGAGGATATCATCAATACCAGACTGCATCATTACTGCTGTGATGCTGACTTTACCATTTATATTTGCAGTGACTTCACTTCTTCTCAAATTATGCACTTCTTTTTACCAGCCTCAGTATGTCTCTAACTCCATTCATATATCTCCATCTCTCCTTTCTTCACCACTTCTCTGTTCACATGAACTCCTTTCTTACCTGCGTCCTTTGACACCACACAGCTATATCCCCTGCACTAAAACACACCCCAACAAATCCTCCTCCCACATTCTCTTTCTATCCATGCTTCTCCTCCTTGCTTCTGGGGATATCTCTCCCAATCCTGGTCCCTGCCTTATTTCTACTTGCTCTCGTCCTCGCCTGCCAAATGCAATCTCTACTCCTGGTGTTAACCCCTCCAACCTCATACCCATCCCCTGCCACCTTCCCTCCTCTCTCCCTTTCTCCTGTGCCCTTTGGAATGCTCGCTCCCTTTCTAACAAGTTCCTCTCTGTGCATGACTTCTTTCTCTCTCACTCCCTGCTTCTCTTTGCTATAACTGAGACCTGGCTCACTCAGTCTGACTCTGCTCTGGAAGCTGCCCTCTCCTACGGTGGCCTTTCCTTCTCCCACACTCCGCGCCCTGATGGCAGGGGTGGAGGCGTGGGGCTCCTGCTCTCCTCTCCCTGCCGTTACCGAACCCTTCCTATTCCCCCCTCTCTTGCTTTTCCCTCCTTTGAGGCTCACACTGTCCAGATCTTCTCTCCTCTCCCGGTCCATGTGGCGGTCATCTATCGCCCACCTACCTCTACTCATTCCCCTTCTACCTTTCTCTCTCACTTTGAATCCTGGCTCTCTTTCTTTCTCTCCTCAGACTCCCCTGTTCTTCTCCTTGGGGACTTCAATTGCCACATTGATGACCCCTCTCTCCCTTGGGCTTCCCGCTTTCTTTCTCTAACCTCTTCTTTTGGCCTTCAACAGTGGACTGCAGCCAGCACCCACAAGGATGGCCACTACTTAGACCTGGTTTTCACTAAAAACTTTTCTCTCTCTGATTTCTCCATTTCCCCATTTCCTCTCTCTGACCATCACCTCATCTCATTCTCTCTATCTCGCTTCCCCCCTTCTCCACCTCCATCTACCCCCCGGTTCTGCAGAAACCTGCGCTCTATTCACTTACCTGACTTTGAGTCCACTTTAAGCTCCACCCTCTCCTCTCTCAGCTCTGCTACAGACCCTGACAACCTGGTCAGGAACTACAACTCTGCCTTGTCCTCGTCTCTTGATCTACATGCCCCGCTTTCTCTCTGCCGCACTCGCCCTTCTAACCCTAGACCCTGGCTAAATTCCCACACGCCGATGCTGCGTTCCTCTGAACGCCTCTGGAGGAAGTCTCACACTCTCGCAGACTTCCTTCACTACAAATTTATGCTATCCTGTTTCAACTCTGCCCTCTCGCAAGCTAAACAAGCCTATTTTTTCTGCACTAATTAACATGCACAAGTCTAACCCACGCCGACTGTTCTCTGTCTTTGATACTCTACTCAAACCACCCTCCGCTGCCTCTCCTTCCTCCATCTCCGCTCAGGACTTTGCTGACTATTTTAAGGAAAAGGTGGAATCCATACGGCAGAACATCCCCTTTGTTTCTTCCTCCCATCCTACACCTCTTCCTAACTCTCCTCCTGCCTTCCTTGACTCTTTTTCCACTGTCTCAGAGGAGGATGTGTCGCTGTTGATCGCCTCCTCTCCCTCTACCACTTGCCCTCTTGACCCCATTCCCTCCCATCTCCTAAAACCTCTAGCTCCTACTATAATCCATACGCTCACACACATTTTTAACTCCTCCCTCTGCTCTGGAACCTTTCCATCCTCCTTCAAACAATCAACAGTCATACCATTACTCAAGAACAACAAGCTTGACCCTACCTGTCTTTCTAACTATCGACGTGTCTCCCTCCTGCCTTTTGCCTCTAAACTCCTTGAACGTCTTGTATTCTCTCGCTTGCTCCATTTTCTCAACACCTATTCTCTCCTAGACCCTCTACAATCTGGCTTCCGCTCTGCTCACTCCACCGAAACAGCCCTCACTAAAATAACTGACGACCTCCATGCTGCCAAAGACAGAGGTCATTACACTCTGCTCATATTACTCGACCTCTCTGCAGCATTTGACACAGTGGACCACCCTCTTCTCCTCCACATTCTCCATACTCTAGGTATTCGGAACAAAGCTCTATCCTGGATCTCATCCTACCTCTCCCATCGTACTTTCAGTGTCTCTTCTGCTAACACCTCCTCCTCCTCTATTGATCTCTCTGTGGGGGTACCCCAGGGCTCTGTCCTGGGACCTCTTCTCTTTTCTCTGTACACACTCTCTCTAGGTGACCTAATAACATCTTTTGGGTTTAATTATCACCTCTATGCCGACGACACACAAATATACTTTTCAACACCTGTCCTTACACCTGCTGTACAAACCAAAGTTTCTGAATGTCTCTCTGCTATATCATCCTGGATGGCCCTCCGCCGCCTTAAACTCAACATGGCTAAAACAGAGCTCCTCATACTTCCTCCCAAACCTGGCCCTACTACCTCCTTCCACATTACTGTTGGAACTACAATCATTCACCCAGTAGCCCAAGCACGCTGCCTAGGGGTCACACTCGACTCCTCTCTCACATTCGACCCTCACATTCAAAACATTTCTAAAACTTGTTGCTTTTTCCTCCGCAATATCACAAAGATACGCCCTTTCCTCTGTTGCTCGACTGCTAAAACTCTGACTCAGGCCCTCATTCTCTCCCGTCTTGATTACTGTAACCTCCTGCTGTCCGGCCTTCCTGCCTCTCACCTGTCTCCCCTACAATCTATCCTAAACGCTGCTGCCAGAATCACTCTACTCTTTCCTAGATCTGTCTCAGCATCTCCCCTCATGAAATCCCTCTCCTGGCTTCCGATCAAATCCCGCATCTCACATTCCATTCTTCTCCTCACGTTTAAAGCTTTACACTCTTCTGCCCCTCCTTACATCTCATCCCTAATTTCTCGTTATGCACCATCCAGACTCTTGCGTTCTTCTCAAGGATGTCTTCTTTCTACCCCCTTTGTATCTAAAGCCCTCTCCTGCCTTAAACCTTTCTCACTTTCTGCCCCACACCTCTGGAATGCCCTTCCCCTCAGTACCCGACTAGCACCCTCTCTATCCACCTTTAAGACCCACCTTAAGACACACTTGCTTAAAGAAGCATATGAATAGCACTGTGGATATTCTGAACACGATACATAAAGCTTGGCCCCCTGCAGACGCACTTACCAGAACTCCCTCCTACTGTCTCTGTACGTTCTACCTACCAATTAGACTGTAAGCTCCTCGGGGCAGGGACTCCTCTTCCGAAATGTTACTTTTATGTCTAAAGCACTTATTCCCATGATCTGTTATTTATATTATCTGTTATTTATTTGATTACCCCATGTATTACTACTGTGAAGCGCTATGTACATTAATGGCGCTATATAAATAAAGACATACAATACAATACAATACCAGTACACCACCCCCAAAGTCTCAGTGGTACCTTAAAGCAGGTGGCCCGTCAGGTCAGTGGTGTCTTGGTGTGTTGGAGGGTCCAGCCTCTGCCAGGTTCCTGGATCTTGATTGCTAATCTTTATGGACCAGCTTAACCATTTGAATTCCATTAGTAGATTTGCTCTGACTTTAGTGAGACACAAAAGAGGAATACCCTACTCTAAGCTTCTCAAAGTTCTCAGGACCACAAGAAAGAGCATGGAAATCGCACTAGTTCTCAAGTGGATGGGTGACAGACTTATTTACAAAGGCTATGATAGTGGAAAAGTTGCAGCAATCATTATCAGGGTACATATTTGGAACAGAGAACAGTTACGGGTATTACTTTAAAAATAGACTGATCAATCTAAAGAAACTCGGGTTTGTTCTCGGAGTACATTTACCACAGCTTCCAATTTCATTAAATGAAGTATATTAAAAAATTGACATACCTTGGCGAGTGATAACAACATAGGAATTTTTTTTGTAAATTCACTAATGTTTTGCTATAAAAGTGGTAGAAGACAATGATATTTTGTACCCAGGCCATATTTATTTTGTAACAATGAAATACTTATTAGTACACAGGACATATTTGAAAATAAAAGGTATCTTTCAGTGATTTTTTTTCTGGTAAATATTTTATAACAAAATGTAAATTTAAAATGTAATATATTTAAATGCATTCAGATCCAGTTGACAGATACATCACCTAGTCTTCTTAGTCAGTTTTCCCCCATGGGGTATACATGTGCCACGGATGAATACTGTATATTGCCAGTACTTGGTCAAAGGACATTTTTTTTACACTTCCTTATAATGGCACAAACATTTAAAAAAAAACAGGAATTTTATGAACTGCAAATCAAAGTATGTCATCTACTTTATTAAATGCCCCTGTGATTTATACTACATATGCAAGACGTCCAGAATCCTGAAGGAGAGGATGAACGTACATTGTTCTGCCATCAAGAGGACACTGAAGAAAACTATAGAGCCTGATGATCTATCATTCCAACTGGTAGCACGACATTTTTTGCAAAAGAGGGCACAGCTTGGACACTGAGTTGTATGCCAATTGTACATATACCATGACCACACTGTGGAGGCCACAGAGATAAACTACTCCTACAATTGGAGGCAAAGATTATTTTGAACCTCATTACACCTAAAGGGCTGAATGAGGACCTTAAACTGGGATGTTTTCCGTAATCATCCTAATCACTAAGACATTGCCGTATTTCCAGATGTGAACATCTATCGGAAATGAAAGAGGCGATGCCAAGCACTGGGTTGCAGCACACCACTGTTTAAAGCGATAGTGGAAGCATCTGCGAACCAAACTGCTGACCACTGGAAGATGACGACTTCCAGATGCTGCAATCACTTACCTTCCCCTATGGATCACAGGCACCGGCCCCATTCTAAGGAATGTGGGGTTTATATGTTTTGAATTAAAAAATGTTAAATGTTAAATCCTTATGTTCAGCAACTTTGATTATTTGCTTTTTCCCTGCACATTGTTACAATTGAATCAACAGTATCCTTTATTTATTAATGTTACCTTATGCAATTACCATTGTTACTGATGTGATTTATTGCAATTTGGAATGTGCCGCCCTCTTCAGTGATTATGATACATGATTTCACTTAGAGGTTTTTGTTTGTGTGTATTATTCTTGATAGTATGGTATATGATGTTCTGTTCACTTAGCACTGAGGGTGTTCTGTGTTTGTTTGATTGCTTAGCAAAGGCTTGGACCTGCCTTGGGCCCCTGAGTTTAAAGTCTTTTTTTTGACCCTTGTCTTCCAGTTGGTAAACTACTTAATATTTGTATTCCTCCATGTCTGTAAATGCAAATATAGCATAGCCTCTGGCCGCTATTCTTCTTTTGGGCCCTCACAGTATAAGTCCTGGTAGGTACAGGCACTGTGAAGGGTTAGATTCTCTCATGAAGGCCTAGCTTGTTATTGCAGCCTGGATACACAGTTACTATATCCAGGGGCAGGCCCAACAACAACCAGAGAGTGTCATCCTTGGGAGGATACTGGTTGGGTCACATGCACTTAATGTGATGCCTATCAGTATCATACCTGCCCTGTTATGGGGAAGGGTTACAAGCCCATCCCCGTGGTATATACTGACACTCTTCCAGAAGTAAGGGTCTCTTCCCTCACCCTGTGGAGTGGGAAACATCAACCCTGTATCCCAGGAGGGGATCAAGAAGGGGCCTACATGGGTCTAAACGCCTTGGAGGTTTCCTGTCAGGGATTCAAAGCTGTGACTTCTGCAGTGTGATAATAAAGAATCATGGAACCATCCATATGTGTGTATCACTGTCTGGGTTACTAAGAAGTGCCAGCATGGACCATCCTGGTCATCTCAGGATCCTTGCTGGCTGGAGGCCCTGTTCACCAGAGATGAATCAACCTGAAAACCTGTCCTGCTATCTCCCCACACCACCGCGGAGCACTCAGAGCCTCCTGTTCCAGCCAAACAGGTATACACTGCACCAGCAACACCAGATAGTCGGATGCTCTCACTTAGAGTGGGGGAACATGTGCTACACAAATATCACTTGTGAGCACATTCACATGAGTGCAAACACAATTGTTACATGTGGCGGTCCTATCTCAAAGCAAACTGTGAACCACATAGAAACATGCTGAAAACAGTGCAATATAAACCATACAGTGTGTGATGTCAAATGTGATTTTAGTGTTTTATATTAAGTACTGTACATGCATATCATTTCAAAGTGAATACATTATTAAGCACAGGTTGCTGCTCAGACCCTTCCAAGAAATGTTCCAACAATTCTTCCAGAGCGTATTTTTTTTCCATATCAGAGGAGCACAACTCAGTAGCTCAGAATAAGAGAAAATAAACACAATATAGTGTAATGGTTTTTCAACTAGCTTAAATATCTGGGCTGGGGGTTACTGGTCCTCCTCGCATCTTCTCCATGACTTTATAGCATATATGGGGGAAGAAAGAGAAAGCGCACGCCTTTCCTCTCTCGGATGTCGGCGTCTCTCCGTCAAGCCCTCACACTTCTGGTTAAAGTTCTTGGATATTCATCCACTAGCACAGAACAGAAAAGTCTTTGTCGTTCTCTCTGTTCCAGAGAGCTCTCCCTCGCTCAATGCATTTCACCGCTTAACCGCTTCGTCAGGATGATCTTGAGGAAGCAGTTAAGCAGTGAAACGCGTTGAGTGAGTGAGAGCTGTCTGGAATAGAGCGAGAGACTCTCCCTTGAACCGCATTGGTTTCAGCCTCATGGACCCCCTACTTCCCGAGATACAGGCCCCGTTATGGGGTGCTGGTATCACCTGTGCTTTTAAATCTCCCACGTCATGTGACCGTGGGATTTAAATCCTGCACAGGGGATACCGGCACCCAATAACGGGGTCTGTATCTCGTGAAGTAGGGTTTCCCCGAGGCTGAAATCAATGCAGTCCAGTTCAGGAGACCCCCTGCTCATGCACACTATTATCAAAATTCCAATAACAATAAAAAAAAATCATTACCCTAGTGGCTATCCACTATGGTAATGAAGCAGCTTTAATGTAATTTTTATTAATATTGTGTGGGAGCAAGGTGTCTCCTGAGATGAACCGCATTGATTTCAGCCTCGGAGACCCCCTGCTTCCCGAGTTGCCGATATCTCCTCCAGTATTTAAATCCCACAGTCACGTGAAGCGGACAATTTAAAAATGGTGGCAATGCCGGCACCCAATGCCCCATACCAGGGCCTGTAACTCGGGAAGCAGGGGTCCTTGAGGCAGAAATCAAAGCGGTACATCTCAGGAGACCCCTGCTCCTGCACACTATTAAAAATTACATTAAAGCAGCTACATTACCTTAGCGGCTAGCCGCTAAGGCAATGAAGGGGTTAAGGCACAATAGCAGGTTTATTGGGGGCAGACAGGGTGAGTGAATGGAGTACTTGGCCCTTCACTCACCCCCTCTGCCCCAAATAAACATTACAATATGTAAACAAAAACAAAGGCCAGCGCAACATACAAATTGATACAACATATAGTACAATACTTCATGTACTACCCACCAATGCACAACTCACCCAACCCTCTATGCCCCGAACAACCCTTATACCCCCCTAACGCACATAAATGCATTTATTATGCACATGATTGATGCCAGAGGCCGGCGGGGTCCTCCAGTGGTCCCTGCGGGTGTCCGGGGGTCCTTGGGTGGTTCCCGTGGGTGTCCAGGGGCCCTCAGGTGGTCCCCGTGGGTGGTCCCAGTGGGAGTCCAGGGGCCCTTGGTTGGTTCCCATGGGTCCTCAGGTGGTCCCCGCGGTTGTCCGGGGGCCTTCAGGTGGTCCCCGCGGGAGTCCGGGGGTCCGCGCAGGCCTGTAGTACCAATCCTGTGCTGAAACAAAATGTGCAATACCTTATAATAAATACACCCCCCCCTCACCTCCTGCCCCCCCCCCCCAATGCATACAGTACAGTAATGGGCAAAATTACTATTATCCAGATATGAATAATAGTGCATTTGCCCATTTAAAATAAAACATAAATCAGCACCATTAAGTAAATAAAACTTGCACTTACCTGTGCCACGATGAAGGCCGTCCTCATCCTCATCATTGTCCTTCATGGGCATCAACAATAACAATCTAATGGCCCCTAATCCCTTAATCACCTTAGCGGTTAGTAACCGCTATAGTGATTAAGGGGTTAACCCACCTTCCACCGCTACCCACCCAGGAAGTCTAACCACCATTCCCAGGGACACCACCCCCATTACCCATTGATTGCCACAGTGCTAAAGCATGCCCATATAATAAGAGAATGCTTTAACACTATAGCAATAAATGGGGAGGAAAAAAAAAAGGCCCAAAATAAAACACATTACATAGAAAAATTAAACCATTTCAAATGCCAATAAACCAATTGATTGGCACCGTGTTAAAACATGCCAATATAATATGGGCATTATTTAACACTATGGCAGTCAATGGTCAACATAAAAAATAAACAACCACCAACAATATCCAATTGAATCAAAACAATCACCAAATAAACAACAATAAATTACAAATGACACCCGCAGGGACAACCTGGAGACCCCCGGACACTCGCGGGGACCACCCCAGATAATCCCGACGGCCTCTGGTATCAATGCTGTGCTGAAAAAAAACATAAACAATGATTTTAGGCATGTCTCGATCTCTTTTGCGCCAGCCTTTAGCTGGTGAAAAAAGATGGCAAGCTTTTACAGTACGATAAAGTTATCACTGCTTTCTGAATAGCAGTTACTTGGAAAAAAACGGCGGGTTTGCCATTTTTTGGCCTACTGTACAAGTTTTTATTTTCTGACTGTTTATGGGTGATAAAAAGCCATTATAGATCGATACTGCACTTTTATCACTGCTTTGTGAATAGGCCCCTCCCTAACTATTCTGGAAAGAGATCATAATAAGTTCACTAACTCTCAAATCACACACTAAAACGGAGCCCCAATGACAATTAACAAACACACACACAATTCCTGCAAGCTCCGAACCCAACACAACATGTATTTTTATCTCAAAAGGAGTGTTATTGGGTGTAACCAGATGTACTGTATACAACAAGAACAAAAAAGCCCCAAATGCTACATCCCAATGACAAAATGTATAGTTAAAGACTTATCTGTTTGTCTTCTCATAAGTAAAGTATGGTAATGTATCTGGGCTTTGCTGTTGTTGTTCTTCTATACAGTACATTTGGTCAGACCCAATAGCACTTCTTTTGACATAAATATATATGATGTGATAGTTGTTGAGTTCAGAGCTTGTAGGGACTATGTGTGATTTTGTCAACCAGTAACAGTTGTTTGGAGGTCAGTGACCTCTGCTCCCTGGTTTAAAGCTCGCCCTTTCCGCTTTTTAAGTAGCAGGTTTTTAAGTAACTGGTCTATTAAGACATTTCTCCCCCCATTACAGAGGTAAATGAGAATTTTCACAGCTAGTGTTAGGACCTGCAAAGGGATCATGCTTTGGCGTAGCTGCAGGTTTATAACACTTTGGCCAAAGAGTTTAACTAAATGACCCATACTTATGACAAGACAAACAGATACGTATTTACCTATACACTTTGTAATTTGGATATAGCATTGGGGCTTTATATGATGTGGTGGGTGTTGGGTTCAGAGCTTGCAGGGATTGTGTGTGTTTGTAACTTTCAACTCACAATACAGCCTCACACACAACTACCTCACTTTCAATAAGGACATTTATTTACACCTAATGTGGACTGCAATGGGCACCATGATGGCACCGCAATATGCCAATATTTTCATGGCCAATCTTGAACTGAGATTCCTTACCATATGCCTCCACAAACCTTATAAATATTGCAGATAGATTAATGATCTATTTATATTATGGACAGAGGGCGACAAAAATCTCAAACAATTTTATGAGTCCTTAAATTTATTCCACCCATCAATGAAGCCCAAAATAGATTATTCAGCAAACCTAGTGAACTTTCTATATACCACAGTAAAACTGAAGAATGCCAAACAACACACATCTTTATGCATGAAACCCACAGACAGATGTAGTTACCTCCATAACTCCAGCTTCCATCCCACTCATACAAAACAAGCCATCACACACAGTCAAGCTATAAGATATCACTGCATATGCTCTGACACCAAAGACAGAAACAGACACCTTACAACCCTGGCTGAATCATTCAGACACAAGGGATACAAGCCATTTCTCCAAACCTCCCATCCTTGCCTTCCAGCACACGCCAAACCTCAGACAGAAGTTAGTTAATGGAAAACTTCATCACAAACTGAAGGGTGCTGTTAATGGCACAAGACCATGCAATAACACACGCTGCAAACTTTGCAAACATATATGCCAAGAGCCCACAGCCAGTCACGAACATTGCATCTTCTATGTCAAAGGAACATTTTGCTGCACATAAAGGAATGTGGTATCAGTATATGATTCATTGCAGCAAATGTTTCCAAGGATGCTACGTTGGTGAAATCAGTTAAAAAATTAAAACCAGAACGAAGAACCTACACAGACACACAATAAATAACACACCATGAAGAATGAAAATATTGTACTCCAGTGGGACACTACTTCTCACAGCCAGATCATTCCATCAATGACTTAAATGACTAAAAATTCAATTCCTCGATGGAATGTTTAAAATTACTCAAGAAATGAAAACATTTGACACAAAAACAAGAGGATTTATGCTCTTATGCTGATATGCGTTTTTAACCCACTACCATAATTTTTGTAATGTTTCTCCCTGCCTCTCTGTGTATTTTACAATTAACCCCCTCTCCCCCCCCCCATACATCCCTATCCCTCATGAACAGTGCTGATGGATGTATAGTTCTGTGTCACACTGTCCCTTTCATCCATTTATTACCCTGTCAGTTTATTTATAAAATGTTTTTATAAAGTAATACATTGAGCGTTACCTCTCGTTTTCAAGTACAGATGCAGCGGCCGTTATTCGAACATTTACCTGGGTACATTTTGCGTTGTGCCGCGTGTAGGTTGCGATATATTCACTAGTTTTGCCGCTGCAGACATAATGACCCATCGGATTAACACAGCAGGTGTCCCTTCTGTGTGAGTCCTACCGGGGTCTGCCTTTCTGTAATAGACGTTCAGTAAGAGGCTGAATCAGCTAATCTCTCACTGCGCGCCTCTCACAGGCGATTGCGGGTTTTTATTTCATTTTAAACATTACAGTTATATAGCAGGGGGTCTCGGGAGCTGAACCGCGTTGATTTGAGGTCCGGGGACCCCCTGATTATCGAGATTCACGCCCCGTTATGGGGTGCCGGTATCTCCTATGCATTGAAATGTCCCGATCACTTGACGCATATCGAAAGTTGCGAGCTCCAAAAGCAAGAGGTAGCATACTGTACACACAGATTGCAATTGCATGAGAGATACAGTCACCCTTTTGTTTCCATAATTTTTTGCCTGCGGGTGAAACATCGACAGGTGAGCAGGATGATTCCCGACTTGGGATCGTGCCTGGATCGTTGTCCGGTGTGAGAGTTATGGACTACCGACGGCTGGTCGGTCAAAGGTGCAACTGGAGGAGGAATTGGAACGACATGAAGCAGGTATTGCTTCTCCTGCAGTCATGGAGGCCGTAACTGCAGCTGCAGTGATTACACTTCAGCCCGGGGTACAGGAGGCTGATCCAGCCCCTGAGGAAGATGGACATGGGGAGGGAGAGGGTGCTCACCGGGTTAATGGTGAAGGACTGGGTTTGGGAGATGCGGGAGGGATTGTCCCAACAGTTCCAATAGTCCCTGTGGCTACTGGACCCACTAATCCTGGACTCACAGAGCTTCTTGCAACATGGGGGGGAAGGAGCCACAGCAGATGAGGGAACTTGCATGTTGGCAGCTCTACATGGACAAGTGTCCCCTCACTCTCACTTGGTCAATGGTGTAACGCCTGTATGCCCACAGACCTGGCCAGTCCCCGGTACTGAGGTGGGTAAGGGTATAACATGCACACACAGCAGTGAGGGCGTGCCCGGAGTGTGGTAATGCGTTGCCGGGCCTGGTAAGAAAGGGTTAACGTATACTTGCTGAGTCCGGGGTGCCAGAGGTTGGAGAGTAATGTCCGTGTGCCAGAGTTCAAGGGTTGGAGAGAGCAGCGTAGTGATGTCCGTAAGCCAGAGTTCAAGGGTTGGACTTTGCCACCCGGTACCCTGAGGCTGTAGCGCTTGCAACCATAGATGCTAAGGCAGTGGCAAAGGCATTGTTAGGGATTTTTACTAGGGTAG
The DNA here is from genome assembly GCF_040206685.1 of Ascaphus truei. Lineage (NCBI taxonomy): Eukaryota > Metazoa > Chordata > Amphibia > Anura > Ascaphidae > Ascaphus > Ascaphus truei. The sequence continues at coordinate 12,535,914 of NC_134494.1, read as the reverse complement.
GTTTCCCTAGCGAGATCCTAAATGATCATGGGTAACAATTCATGAGTGAATTGCTAGTGTCTCTGGGATGCGTGCGGGGTGAAACACCAGCGCACGACCCCTTATCATCCCCAACCGAACGGATTGTGTGAGAGGTTCAACGGTACCCTGAAGCAGATGCTGCAAGCTTTTATAGAGGTGGAGGGGAAAGACTGGGAGATTCACCTGCAGCAGTTACTGTTTGCATACCGAGAGGTACCGCAAGAATCTACCGACTTTTCTCCCTTCGAGCTGCTATATGGTGCAGGGTACGGGTACCTCTCGACCTATTCCGGGAGGGATGGGAAGGGGAGACTACCAACACTGATGCTTCTGTGCGTCAGTACGTGGTAAATCTCAGAGATCGGTTAGAGATGCTCATGGGGTTGGCACAGGACAACCTTAGGGATGCTCAGACCAAGCAGAAGACTTGGTATGATCAGAATTCCAGCAGTAGGTCATTCATCCCAGGACAGCAAGTACTTCTTCTAAAGCCCACTCGGGAGAACAAATTAATGGCTGCCTGGTCTGGACCATACACGGTTCTCAGAAATATGAATGAGTGCAACTATGTTGTACAGTTAGACAGTGATACAGGCAGAACTAGGACATATCATATCATATCACCGAGTGAGGCATCAGTGCTGGCTATCTGTAGCCCACCGAAAGGGGACCTGGCGAGCAATGCTCTGCTGGACCTCCTAGGGGAGGCTAGGCAGGGGGGTACAGAGGAGCAGGTAGCGATAGGGTCCCAGTTAAGTAGGCAGCAGCGAGCACAGGCTAGGGTTATGTTAGAGCAGCATAGGGTTCTGTTCTTGGATAAGATGGGCAGACCACATATTACAGATCATCCTGTGCTCACGTGTGATCTGCGTCCTCTGCATAAGCATGCCTACTGGGTATCTGCAGAGGTTAAGGGCAGTATAGAGAGGGAGGTAGAAGAGATGCTGACCCTAGGGGTAAGTGTACCATCCCAGAGCCACAGATTTTTCTGTCCCTCAGGTTTCCTCTTACTACACTTGTCTTTCGTCTTGTAAATAATTGAGGTTTTTTTGGATGTCGTACCTCTAAAAAGAGGAGGATGCAGATGTTGTTTGTGGGGCTGAGGGAGACTGTTATACATTACTGTTATTGATAATTCTGTGTCTCTCTCTGTTTATTTCCTCATCTGTGTTTTCGCATTCTGTTGATGACTCACTTCTAGTTTGTATCCTGTTTTTATGTTTGGTTAGATGATGTCTATATATGTTCCTTCTTGGAAATCCTTTAAGTCTCTATGAAACATTTTTGTTTTCGTTGTTTGAGTGAACTGTTCAATGTTTTTCTGTAGTCATAGGTCAAGATCACTGAATTCTGTTTTGTTTTTTACTCCGTTTAGAGATGTCTGCACTGTGTTTTTATAGCTCTATGGTGACTTCTTTATGTTTTTTGAGCTCATGTTCTAATAAGAGCTGCATAAGATGTTTAGAGCATTTAGTTAAGATCTCATCCCAGGCTTTTATGAAATCATCTTCTTGTGCATGATAAGAGGGGCCATGTTAATTCTAACCTCCCTTGGTATAATGCTCAATCTTAAGTAATTGTGTAAACTGGCAGTTTCCCACCACAGTTTATACTGTTGTTTATATAAGCTGCCTAATGCTTGAATATATTGTTTCGTGTCTTTGGAATTTGTTGTTGTTATTATCTGTGTGTCTGGTGAGAAAACTATTTCTGACTGAAACCCATGCATTACAATTAGGAAGAGGAGTCCCTCAAAATTAATTCAGACAGAAAAATGTCCAATTATCCACTTGAAAAGTCTTGCTCTAAAAAAATAAAGGGCAGATGAAGCTGCCTAGGATATATATATATATATATATATATATATATATATATATATATATATATATATATATATATATATATATATATATATATATGACAAACAAAAAAGAAAAAAGCAGCGCCTACTGGAGGTATAAATATAAGTGAAATGGTAGAGATGAAATAAACAGTACAACTAGAAATAATATATAAGTAATGTGATAAATATATATATTATGAAATTCTAAACTAAATGTATAATGTGACAATAAACTAACTAAGTGCCTGTGAAAACAATAAATACATAAATAAGTAAGATAAACCTGTGAATATCCTAAAATTGAATACAATAAAATGGACAATAATAAATGCAAAACAAAAAAGCAAAGAAGAGGGTAAACCAGTCCTCAGGGTGATAGTCCAATAATGTGGATAGATCCTGGTGTAAGGGGTCTCCGGCTGCTCTCAAAAGGACTAACCACGTCCATAGGGAATCTGCAGAAAGGAGAGAGAGCGCACGCCCCATAGTATAAAACCGTAAATTTATTGAGGGGAAGGGGGGGGGAAAAATGCACTCACAAGGGTACAAGGTATAAAAGCATTTCGTGATAATAATAACCACCATCCGGTAGCTGCGCTTGGTTCTTGGGAAACCCCCGATCTCGAAAATGGATGAACCACAGTCCTACAAGATGTCCAGGGCAAGTAGATAGTTCAGCAACACGTTCCAGAGATCGTAAAGTGTCGCTCCTTGCTGGCAAGCCTCTATGTTTTGGCGCTCGAATTGGTCTGCTCCTGCGCTCCGTGATGACGTAGTGTCCCTGCGTCCTACGTGATGACACTCCCAGACGTGTTTCATCACACACGGGTAACTTTTTCAAAGGGTAGTGGGGAGGGACTGTAAGGCTACAAATATATACACCCTAATGGTTCCGTAGCCCGCCCTCAATCAGCTGTATAAAATACTTGGAGTGATTGGAGCTAATATAGCTTCTAGATGACATAATAAAGTGAAAATAGACTAAGAAAGAGAATCACTGGACATCTTGTAGGACTGTGGTTCATCCATTTTCGAGATTGGGGGTTTCCCAAGAACCAAGCGCAGCTACCGGATGGTGGTGATTATTATCACGAAATGCTTTTATACCTTGTACCCTTGTGAGTGCATTTTTCCCCCCCTCCCCCCCTTCCCCTCAATAAATTTACGGTTTTATACTATGGGGCGTGCGCTCTCTCCTCTCTCCTTTATATATATATATATATATATATATATATATATATATATATATATATACAGTGCAGAATAAATGAGTTCTTCAGTATTCGGTGATACCTTTTTTATTGGACTAACAATTTATGTCATAGGACAAGCTTTCGAGAGTTCTCCTCTCTTCTTCAGGTCAAGCAATACTGATATACAAAGGAATCTATGGCTAAAACAGGGTGGAGAGGGGAAAAAAAAAAAAAAACAGATATTTACGGTAGATAAGGTGGGTGTTAAGTGTTTGAAGCCAGGGGACAGTGTCAAAGAAAGGTGGGGAGGGAAGGGATGCTGGGGGGGGGAGAGAAAGTGTGGATAAGAGTGGAGACAAGCAGGATAATTACAGACAATTTTGGTAGGGTGTGAGAAAACCCATGTGCACATTAAGTCCTTTGGTTTTGGTGTCAAAGAGTCTTATCATTCTGAGTTCAAATGTTTTCCGTTCTTGGGTGCTTTTAAACATTCCATTGAGGATTTTGATTTTTAGATCATTTATGGAATGATCTGGTTGTGAGAAGTGATGTCCCACAGGTGAGCAGTATCTTCCTTCTTCGTGATGGAGTATAGAGTGTCTGTGCATATTCATTCTTCCTTGTAGTTTTTGGCTGGTGTGTGTGTGTGTGTGTGTGTGTGTGTGTGTGTGTGTGTGTGTGTGTGTGTTTGTGTGTGTGTGTGTGTGTGTGTGTGTGTGTGTGTGTGTGTGTGTGTGTGTGTGTGTGTGTGTGTGTGTGTGTGTGTGTGTGTGTGTGTGTGTGTGTGTGTGTGTGTATGTCGGATCTAGAAATAAAAGCCAGGTGTGAATGACTAGTTTCCTGAACCCCTTAACCAGTGTCTGGACGTCCCCGCTTCACAATATCTAAAGCAGCAATCCCGCCTGGGATCTTACCTGGTCCGCAGTCCCTCAATGTCCAGGTACCCTCATTCACCCAATGTTATACATTGGAGGGGAGGTGTTCCTTACTTGTCTTCTGTGTTAGGGGGGGGGGGGTTCCGATGTCTTCCGTGTGAAGCTTGAGTCAGATCTGGAAGAAAGCAGTATAGGTTATTTCGGTGTAGTATAGGGCAGTTAAGATATATAGGGTAAATAAGAGATCCAGAGTGTGAGAGTGTGGGGGAGAGAGAGAGAGAGTGTGGGGGAGAGAGAGAGAGAGAGAGAGAGAGTGTGGGGGAGAGAGAGAGTGTGTGAGAGAGAGAGAGAGTGTGGGAGAGAGAGAGAGAGTGTGGGGGGGAGAGAGAGAGTGTGGGGGGAGAGAGAGTGTGGGGGGGAGAGAGAGAGTGTAGGGGTAGACAGAGAGAGTGTGGGGGGGAGAGAGAGAGTGGGGGGGGAGAGAGAGTGGGGGGGGAGAGAGAGTGGGGGGGGAGAGAGAGAGTGTGGGGGAGAGAGAGAGAGTGTGGGGGGAGAGAGAGAGTGGGGGGGGAGAGAGAGAGTGTGGGGGGGGAGAGAGAGAGTGTGGGGGGGGGAGAGAGAGCGTGTGGGGGGGGAGAGAGAGTGTGGGGGGGAGAGAGAGAGTGTGGGGGGGGAGAGAGAGTGTGGGGGGGGAGAGAGAGAGTGTTGGGGGGAGAGAGAGTGTGGGAGGGAGAGAGAGAGTGTGGGGGGCGAGAGAGAGTGTGGGGGGAGACACAGAGGGGGTGACACACAGAGGGGGGAAACGGTGGGTGGCACACAGAGGATGGTTGTAACACAGAGAGAGAGGGTGGGTGACTGGGTGGGTGACTGACTGACTGGCTGGGTGACTGGCTGGGTGGGTGACTGGCTGGGTGGGTGACTGGCTGGGTGGGTGACTGGCTGGGTAGGTGACTGGCTGGGTGGGTGACTGGCTGGGTGGGTGACTGGCTGGGTGGGTGGGTGACTGGGGGGGGTGACTGACTGGGGGGGTGACTGACTGGGAGGGGTGACTGACTGGGGGGGTGACTGACTGGGGGGGTTGACTGACTGGGGGGGTGACTGACTGGGGGGGTGACTGACTGGGGGGGTACCTCTGGTGTCACACACGTACTCCCATAGACACATACACACACACTCCCATATACACACACACACACACACGCACACACACCCATATATACACACACACACCCATATATACACACACACACACACACACACACACACACACACACACACACACATATATATACACACACACATACCCACACACCTATATATACACACACACACACCCATACAGTATATACACACACACACCCATATATACACACACACACAAGCACACACGGGGGAGGGGGAAAGGTCGCGACCACCACCACCACGCTCCTCCCCCACCCACCCGCGCCCATCTCCCGCTCGTGGGTGGGGGGGGGATGTCGGGCGTAGTGGAAGCTTTGGGGAGGTGGAAAGGTGGCCGGGTGGGTGGGAGTCACGTGGCGGGCGCCCAATGGGACAGTCAGCCCCGCCGTGGCCGCCACTGCCCTGCTCCTCCCGTCGGCATGTTTCGCAGTGCACGGGCAAACAGGTATGCACCATTAAGCAAGTCAGCCCGGTATCCCCCTCCCCCCCCCACCTCATGCGGCGGCTGCGCCGTCATGAGGTTAGCTGGCGGGGAGGCACGTGGTGAGGGTGGCACGTGGTGAGAGCGCCCCCCCTACGACAACCGGGCTGCAGCAGTGGGGACCTCCCGTCCCGTGCAGCGATCGGTGGATCAAGGGACAGGAAGAGGGGAAGGGGACAGGAGGAGGGGGACAGGAGGAGGGGAGGGGAGGGGAGGTGGAGGGGAGGGGGAGGGGAGCAGGAGACCGGAGTGGTAACGCAAAGACGCATACTGGCGGGAGAGGGCATGAGCAGAGGGTCGCGGTGGTGAGAAGGGAGCCATGTGGGGACCAGGGGGATCGCACGGGTTTGCTTGCAGGGAAGGAGCAGAGGGGCCGCAGAATGGAGAGTACTTACCCTCCAACAGATCTCCAGGCATAAAGCATGGCCGCTCATTGGGGGAGGGCTCATATAGAGCCTGGCCGCGCGCCCACAAAGCCTGGGAGCGCGCGCCAATCAGCTTTCAGGTAGGGGGAGTTTTTTTTTTTCAGCGCGAGCAGGGAAATTTAAAAAAACACGTGTGCTGCTTGGGCCAATATTTACTCGCCCGGAGGTTAAATCTACACGCCCCGGGCGTGTAAATGTATACACTGGCGACACACTTAATCGCAGTGCGGCCAGATCCGCAAGCCGGGAGATTTCCCAGCTTGCTAGTGGCCGCCCCTCGGCGTGCCGCGCGTCACCGACGCGCGGTCACGCGTCTTCGGGAGCCTGCGCCCCCTGCACGCGCGTCCAGGGCTCCCCGAGGGAGCCCTGGTGTCCCGCGATGTGGGGGACGGCGGCAGGGGGTTCCGGGGGACCCGGCGGACCCGGCAGCGGTAGGGAGAGCGCCCCGATCGGAGGGCGCTCTTCCGCTGCTTCGGCGCGCGCCCGTCACCCTCCGGCGCGCGCCAGGCTACTGCTGCGGCCAAGAACGGGCAAATGCTCGAATAAACTTGGCCGCAGCAGTATGATTGTCGAACACTGTATATATATATATATATATATATATATATATATATATATATATATATATATATACAAACATACACACACACACAGTCATGTGAAAAAGAAAGTACACCCTCTCTTTGAATTTCATGGTTTTACATATCAGGACATAATAACAATCATCTGTTCCTTAGCAGGTCTAAAAATTAGGTAAATACAACCTCAGATGAACAACAACACATGACATATTACACCGTGTCATGTTTTACTTAACAAAAATAAAGCCAAAATGGAGAAGCTATGTGTGAAAAACTAAGTACACCTTTACTGCTTCATAGGAATTAAGATGCTAAGTAGCAGACAGGTGCTGCTAATCAAATGCCCTTGATTAATTGATCATCAGCAAGTCTGACCACCTCTATAAAAGCCAAAGTTTTAGCAGTTTGCTGGTCTGGAGCATTCAGGTGTGTGTTAACACAATGCCAAGGAGGAAAGACATCAGCAATGATCTTAGAGAAGCAATTGTTGCTGCCCATCAATCTGGGAAGGTGTGACAGAGTGAAGTCAACTCCTATCAGTTACGCCTGGGAGACAGATGTCTGAGTGCTTCATCCAGCACTCATAAGGGTTAACTCAGGTGGAAGTTAGGAGTCAGGAAGTAAGCTGACACCTGAGAGCCAGCAAGGTAGATAAGGATCTTGTGACTAGCAGTAGCTGGCTCTCTCAGACCAGAGCACATGGATATCTGTGCTGCTAGCCAGACGGATACAGCACAATACTTACTGCAGCCAAAGTAAGATTTGTTTCATTTGTTTTCATGACTGCTTAAAAGACTCTTAAGGTTTGGTTATGGTTTAGCCAGCCAGCCTGCTAGATAGGTCTGCTGTGTTAGTCAGTTTTTCTCCCAACGTGGAGCAGGAATTATTTGTTTAAAGGGACAATGTACCCGCATGTTATGTTGCTGTGGAGAAATAAAGCCACTGAACGTTTTCATTTATCCTGAAACTACACGTGTGGACTGTTCCCTGACCTCAGCTACAGGCCTTCCTGCCACAGGTGGTGTCAGAAGTGGGATGACGGACGGGCCCTGTATCTGAAGGGCCACACACACAAAAAAAAATGGAGAAATTTTTTTCTCAGTTCCTTGAGCAACAGCTCCAGCTAGCAGAGAAACAAGCTGAGCAACAGGCCCAGCAAGCTGAGCGACAAGCCCAGCAAGATGAGCAACAGGCCCGGCGAGATGAGCGACAGGCCCAGCAAGATGAGCAACAGGCCCGGCGGGAGGAAAAGCTACTCCAACTGCTAGTCGAAGGCAGACCAGCGATTCCAAATAACCCACCGGTGATGCTGCCTAAAATGAAGCCAACCGAAGACCCAGAGGCATTTCTCCTCACTTTTGAAAGGGTAGCAACGGCCCACGGCTGGACAGTTGATCGCTGGCTAACGACTCTGGCTCCACACCTCATAGGAGAAGCTCAGGCAGCCTACCTGGCTCTTCCAGCAGACGAGGCCATGGACTATCAGCAACTAAAAGCTGCTATTCTGGATCGCCTAGGCCTCACTCCAGACAGCGGTTCTGGACAGTCAAATATGCAAACAGAGACAGACCCTGGGTCGTAGCCCACCGTTTAGTAGACTTATGTACCAGGTGGATACAACCGGAGAAGCATACCAAGGCAGAAATCCTTGAACAGTTTGTGCTCGAACAGTTCATACAGATACTGCCCCCCTCCTCCCGCTCCTGGGTAAAAAGACACGCTGTATTTTCCCTGGATTCAGCGGTCCGCTTGGTGGAAAACTTCCTTGGCGACGACACCCAACAGGATAGCTGGGAACGGTCCGTGCAAACACCAGTTGCTTCCGGTGATGCTAGAGGCAGGAGAGCAGACAATCGAGGGGTCTACAACCCGCCAGCTCGGGAGATCCAGTCCACTCGATCGGAAGTCTCTTTCCCATCTCGGAGGGTTCCTGGTACAAACTCCCGCAGAGACGCCCGTCCCGGGTCCGAGGCCATTGGATCACCCAAGGGAGGCCGTCACCCACAGTATTCCCCGAGAACCTGGACTCCTGTCACCCATCCGGTAGAGAGGATACCCCCACCAAGCAGAAGGGAGGATCCCATCCAACAGCGGAGAGGTCCAAGCACCGAGCCCCGTCGAGAGCTTCCGCTGACGACCGAGTTGGCAGACTCAGGAGATGATGAGATGGACTGTTCATATGGCAGAACCACTGCCACCGCTTGTCTCCGAGGGGACCACAATCCGTGGTTAGTCCCAGCATCTCTGGAGGGGATAAAAGTAAACGCCATGCTGGACTCGGGCTCTGGAAAAACCCTGATCCTAGAGGGCCTAATTCCAAGCAATAGACTATCTTATGACTCTCCTTGGAATATCGAGTGTATCCATGGGGATACAAAGAGATACCCGACGGCGAACGTTCTACTGCGTATCCAGGATCAAGAGGCTAGCCTACTAGTGGGAGTTGCTCCCTGGCTACCTGCTCCTGTTCTACTTGGCCGAGACTGGCCCTACCTCGAAACATTGTTGGCCCCTACTCCTACGGAGCCTACTTCTCTGGTACAGGAGAAGCCCGGAGACATGTTCCCTTTTTCCACAGAGATTTTCCCCCGTAGACACCATGTCCCAAAGACACGTAAACAGAGACGTGCGGAAAAAGAGGACTGGTTAAGAAAGGCTGGGACTCTTGGTAACATTAGTCAGCCCAAAGGACTGCAGGTCATGGCCGGGGATGACCAGGGTGGGGAACAGATAGATACGGGAATGTTGCCAGACCTGGATCTTCCTGACTTCCGTCAGAGGCAGAGGGAGGACCTAGCTCTGGCTAGACAATATGAAAAGGTGGTACAGGTCAACAACAAGATAATGGATGAACAAGGTGTAAAAGTGTTTCCACATTTTGAACTGTTGAATGACATCCTATATCGTGTGAATAAGGTTACACAAACAGGGGCGGTCATTCGACAGATGCTAGTCCCTAAAGGGTTAATTAAAACAGTGTTCACCCTTGCCCATACTCTCCCATGGGGTGGTCATTTGGGCAGAGATAAGGCCAAGGACCGCATCTCGTCCCGGTTTAACTGGCCAGGCATACATGGTGACATCATGAAACTATGTGAGAAATGTCCTGAATGCCAGTTAACTAGCCAAAAAGGACAGAAGCCGGCTCCCTTGGTTCCTCTGCCCTTGGTAGCCGTCCCATTCGAGAGAATTGGGGTAGATCTGGTCGGACCTTTAGAACCCTCTGCGAAGGGACATAAATTTATAATCGTTGTTGTAGATTATGCTACCAGATATCCTGAGACCTTCCCTCTGAGATCAGCCACTGCTAAACAGGTTGCCCACAGGCTGTTAGAACTGTTTTCTAGGGTAAGACTTCCCCAAGTAATGTTAACTGACATGGGAACAAATTTCATGGCAAAGTTAATGCAGGATGTCCTGAAGTTATTGGAGGTAAAATCCGTCCGGACCTCGGTCTACCATCCTCAGACTGATGGATTGGTAGAGAGGTTTAACCGTACTTTAAAAACCATGCTTAGGAAGTTTGTGGACACTGAAAAGCGAGCTTGGGATGAACTTCTCCCTTTCCTGTTGTTTGTGGTACGAGAAGTTCCCCAATCATCCACAGGCTTCTCCTCGTTTGAGCTCCTATATGGACGCCAACCTCGGGGTATTCTTAACCTACTGAAGGAATCCTGGGAGGAAGAGCCCTCCCCCTCCAAGAATACCCTTCAGTATGTCATAGACCTTAGAAACCGCCTAGACATGATAGGTCGGTTTGCTAAGGAAAATCTCAAATCTGCTCAAGAACGTCAAGAGAGGCAGTACAACCAAAATGCTCGCTTGAGGGTCTTCCAACCTGGGGACCAAGTGATGATACTACTACCGACATCAGAGAGTAAACTCCTTGCGAAGTGGCAGGGTCCTTTCCAAGTTCTCCGCCGCACCGGGGAGGTGAACTATGAGATCTCTCAACCAGGGTCCAGGAAGGGTAAACAAATCTACCACGTGAACCTCCTGAAACACTGGAAAACGATGAGATCGCTGTTCATTCACCCTCGGGAAGGAGAGATGGATTTGGGTCCACAGCTTCCAAAGGGTAGTACGTACAATGACCCTCAGGTTCCCATGGGAGGGCAGTTAACAACGGAACAAAGGTCAGACCTACTAGATGTATGTGACCAGTTCCCAGATGTTTTTTCTGAGCTGCCAGGGCAGACTGATTTAGTGTCCCATAGGATTGAGACAGAACCTGGCGTAAAAGTACGGTCCCATCCCTATAGATTGCCAGAGGGCCGAAAAGACCTGGTAGAGAGGGAGATAATAGACATGTTGGAATTGGGCGTGATCGAGGAGTCCCACAGCGAATGGTGTAGCCCTATCGTGTTGGTCCCTAATCCAGATGGGAAGGTGAGGTTTTGCGTCGATCTGCGAAAGGTAAATGCTGTATCCAGATTTGATGTATACCCAATGCCTAGGGTGGATGAATTGCTTGACTCGCTTGGTAAAGCAGAGTATATCTCCACCCTAGATCTCACGAAAGGATATTGGCAGATACCTCTAGCGGAAGAATCCAAATGCAAAACTGCCTTCGCCACCCCTCTCGGTTTATACCAATTCCTCACTATGCCATTTGGGTTACATGGGGCTCCAGCCACGTTCCAAAGGTTAATGGACAAGGTACTACGACCCCATAGGGCATATGCCGCGGCCTACTTGGATGACATTGTCATCTATAGCAGACACTGGCAGTCTCATATAAAAAGGTTAAGGGCAGTCCTAACGTCCTTAAGAGAAGCAGGGCTCACTGCAAATCCAAAAAAATGTGCCCTGGGTAAATCCACTACAAAGTACTTGGGCTATGCCGTTGGGGGAGGGATAGTAAGGCCACTAGCTAGCAAGGTGGCCGCCATAAAGGAAGTCCCCACCCCACAGACAAAGACACAGGTCCGCGCCCTTTTGGGGTTAGTAGGGTATTACAGGCGGTTTATCCCCAATTTTTCAGAAATTTCTGCACCCCTAACAGATCTGACAAAAAAGAGTGCCACGACCCAAGTTAAATGGTCTTGGGAGTGCCAAGACGCCTTTGACATGCTTAAAAAGTGCCTGTCAGAGGGCCCCGCTCTTCGGAGCCCAGATTTTAAAGAGCCCTTCATCATCCAGACGGATGCCTCAGAGGTAGGACTGGGAGCAGTGCTGTCCCAGCAATTTGATGGTATTGAACACCCCATACTGTTCATCAGCCGGAAACTGTTCCCAAGGGAAGTGAGGTATTCCGTCATTGAGAAGGAGTGCCTCACTATAAAATGGGCAATTGAGGCCTTGAGACATTATGTCGCCGGAGTACACTTCACCCTGGTCACTGACCATGCGCCCTTGAAGTGGTTAAACACCATGAAGGACGAAAACTCAAAGTTGACCAGGTGGTATATGGCCCTCCAACCCTTCTCTTTTGATATTCAGCATAGACCTGGAAAGGACCATGGAAATGCTGATTTTTTGTCAAGAGAAGGAGTGGAGGGTCGGGCTTCAGCCGTGTGGGACACTAGCCACACACAAACAGGGGAGGTATGTGACAGAGTGAAGTCAACTCCTATCAGTTACGCCTGGGAGACATATGTCTGAGTGCTTCATCCAGCACTCATAAGGGTTAACTCAGGTGGAAGTTAGGAGTCAGGAAGTAAGCTGACACCTGAGAGCCAGCAAGGTAGATAAGGATCTTGTGACTAGCAGTAGCTGGCTCTCTCAGACCAGAGCACATGGATATCTGTGCTGCTAGCCAGACGGATACAGCACAATACTTACTGCAGCCAAAGTAAGATTTGTTTCATTTGTTTTCATGACTGCTTAAAAGATTCTTAAGGTTTGGTTATGGTTTAGCCAGCCAGTCTGCTAGATAGGTCTGCTGTGTTAGTCAGTGTTTCTCCCAACGTGGAGCAGGATTTATTTGTTTAAAGGGACAGTGTACCCGCATGTTATGTTGCTGTGGAGAAATAAAGCCACTGAACATTTTCATTTATCCTGAAACTACACGTGTGGACTGTTCCCTGACCTCGGCTACAGGCCGCCCTGCCACAGAAGGGTTATAAGGCCATTTCCAAACAATTTAAAGTCCATCATCCTACAGTGATAAAAGATTATTCAAAAGTGGAAAACATTCAAGATAGTTGCCAATCTTCCCAGCAGTGGACGTCCCAGCAAATTCACTCCAATGTCAAACCGTGCAATGCTCAGAGAAATTGCAAAAAAAAACAAGAGTTACATCTCAGACTCTACAGGCCTCAGTTAGCATGTTAAATGTTAAAGTTCATGACAGCACAATTAGAAAAAGACTGAACAAGTATGGTTTGTTTGGAAGTGTTCCCAGGAGAAAGCCTCTTCTCTTGCATCTGAACAAACCACAAGACTTCTGGAACAATGTCCTTTGGACAGACGAGACCAAAGTGGAGATGTTTGGCCATAATGCACAGTGCCACGTTTGGCGAAAATCAAACACAGCATATCAGCACAAACACCTCATACCAACTGTCAAGCACGGTGGGGAGGGGGTGATGATTTGGGCTTGTTTTTGCAGCCACAGGACCTGGAAACCTTGCAGTCATTGAGTCGACCATGAACTCCTCTCTATTCCAAAGTATTCTAGAGTCAAATGTGAGGCTGTAAGGAAGCAGGGTTCTCTCACCCACTCCTTCCTGTGTCGGGGACTGCTCCTGCTCCCTCCTCCTCCTCTCAGCATTACGCTCTCTGCTGCCGGGCTCCGTATCAGCCGAAGCTCTCACACGCGGCCGCCATCTTGCGCTCTCACATCGCGCGCCGGACGGTCTTACACTGCGTGCGCACCCGGCCATAATTTATTCACTTCACAGGCATTTCAGCCACACCCCCGGCACTCGCTCCAGCCATACTCATACCCCCCTGCTTCCCAGCTGATGCCGCTTCAACATCTCAGCGTGCACCTATCAGCTCATGATCCACGGCACACCTTTGCTCCACCTACATCTCTAATTGGCTCTCCCACCTTTATTACCCCAGTCCTTCCATGAAGTCATTCCTCTGCATAGCCTCAGCTTACCTGGTGTGGATTCTCTCTCTGGCATGTGTTTGTGATTCTTAGGTTTTGACCCGGCGTGGCTTACGACTCCTCTCCTGGCTCTCGACCCTGGCATCCTCATCACTACGCTGTTTCTCTCCGCCCTCGATCTCGGCTTGGCCTTCTACTATCCGGACCTCTCCTCGACCCGCGGCATTAGCACCCACTACGAATACTCTCACTCCGGATATGACAGGTACCACTATACCATACTAAGTCTCCTGGCCTGTCTACGCAAACTACCACACTCCGGACACGCTTCCTCTGCTGCGGGTACGTGTTACTAACGTCCCATCTCAGTACAGGGACGGGTCTGGTCTGCGGGCAGCACTACCGTGACAGAGGCCACCTGTCCGACAGCTAAAGCTTGGCGGAAATTGGGTCATGCAACAGGACAATGGTCCCAAGCACACCAGCAAATCTACAACAGAATGGCTTAAAAATAAAAGAATCAAGGTGTTGCAATGGCCCAGTCAAAGTCCAGACCTCAACCCAATTGAAATGCTGTGGCTGGACCTTAAGAGAGCTGTGCATAAACAAATGCCCACAAACATCAATGAACTGAAGCAACGTTGTGAAGAAGAGTGGGCCAAAATTACTCCACAATGATGTGAGAGACTGATAAAGTCATACACAAAACGATTACTTCAAGTTATTGCTGCTAAAGGTGGTTCTACAAGCTATTGAATTGTAAGGTGTACATAGTTTATCACACGTGGCTTCTACATTTTGGTTTTATTTTTGTTAAATAAATCATGACACGGTGTAATATGTCATGTGTTGTTGTTCATCTGAGGTTGTATTTACCTCATTTTATTATGTCCTGATATGTAAAACCATGAAATTCAAAGAGGGTATACGTTCTTTTTCACATGACTGTATATCCTAGGCAGCTTCATCTGCTCTTTATTTAGAGAGAGACACGAAAAGTGCACGCTCCATAGTGTATAAAAGTTTTTAATAAAAAATAAAGGGGGATAGACAAGGGGGGGGGGGAACAAGCGCACTTACAAAAGTGAGCTATAAAATCCTTTACTCCTGTTTCATTGTGATAGTTCTTCTCATTGGACATTAATTTTGAAGAGGGGTTTTGTATATGTTATGTGTGTTGTTTGTTTTGTTTGGTGTTATTTGTTTAAATCATTAGCACTATTTATGCACATTATTATTTATATATTTCATTCACTTTTTCATCCTTTGGATGATACTAAATAATTATCCATTATTATAGGCTAAAGCTGTAAAATTCCGGGCATTATTGAAATCCGTGCTCTCTGATTGATTAAAATTCCAGGCATTATTAATTCAGTAATGCCCAGAATGTTTGCAGCTTACAATGTGTTTGTAGACGGACGTTCACAGAGGTACACAATTGGGAGACGTTTATAAGGTGAAATTATAATAAGGCTTTATTGTGCCTTTTCCTTTTTATCAGGAAAACATCCAAACAAGGGGGGGAACAAAGCTTCCATTCACTTGGGAGTATTTCTAGTGAAAACACTATGCAATTAATTCACATCTCCCTAGTCTAGCATTTCTCTCAGCCCCAAAACATATAGCATGAAAATAAGCAGATATAAGCAGTCTCTTAATAATGAAAGTCTTATCTGTTTATCAGCTGTAGAGTAAGCTTCTCTGCTCTCCTGGATCTGCACCGAAAATATCAGCGTCCAGGTTTAGAAGTCTTATTTGGTTCTTGGAGGGAAAATCTTCTCAGTTCCTGGTTCAGCTCCCTTCACTCAGGGTTTGTCAGCTTCAGGTTTAGTAATTTTCCCTGTGTCTTGAAATCCGCTCTGCTGTGTTTTCTGACAGAGCTCAAGACATGTGATGCCTCCAAAGGTCAGCTCAAAAATGAGCTAATGAGTCACTTACTGTCTGAACAGACAGGTTTTTGTAAACAATCTAATCAGGCAGGTGGTGTTTAGTAATTAACTACCACACTACTAGATTAAATGCACATTTATGTACAGGGATAAGTCCCCTGTTACATACCTCCCCTGTTTGTGGGAAGCTCGGGCTTACCACGGCCAAAGCCCATCCTTCCACTCTCATTCTACATATCTCTGTGACTTGAATGAGAGTGGATGGAGGAAGAGAACCCTCTGTCCCGCTGGGATTGGAGCCCTTTCTCCAGTTTATTTTTGTCTCCTCCCGAAGATGCTTGAGATCAGCACTCCTCAGTCGCTCGAGGAGGACTTTTTCCACGTAAAGTCATTTTATCGCGTGCGCGGTCTTGAGATTTCTGTTGCGTCGGGCACTCTTCTTTTTGTAGACAAAGTGTATGGCAACAGTTGTAGAGCAGTTAGGACTAGCCCTTAGAGTTTTCTGCTCTTGAAGTGGTCTTTCTGCAGCTTCTCCACACCACAGAGTCGCCACTTCAGCTTCTTCAGCTAAGGATTCTTCTGGCTTTGATTCTGCACTCCTACCTCTGTTTATTGCCTGTTGGTCAGCTGTAGGTTTGGCTAGTGCTTTCTTTGGTGGCTCAAACTTCGTAATTTTGTTTTGAAGTTGCGTGGAGTCCCCAACTCTCATTGTACCCTTGTCCTTACGGGCATTAGTTACTGTGGGATACTGGTGCTTGGGCAGAGCCAATACCTTTTTCCGTATTGAGTCTCCTTCATATTCTGGAGCTCTGTAATGTTTGTCGTCAAGGTTGCCACTGCGTCTGTTTTCTCCTTTGTGTACTGACTCAAGGGAATGGAACAGTCTCTCTGTCTCTCCAGCTCTTGCTCCAGTTTCTGAGCCTTCTCACGCTCCCTCTCATACAGAGTCACCTGGTATCGAAGCTCCGCTTCCAACGATGCTCTGAAGACATGCAGCGTGGCCTTTAGCTCCTCATACTGCTCTGTGGGGACGTACTGGGTATTCAGACGTTCCTGCAGTGCTTGTACCTCTTTAGCAGCCTGCAGTTTTTCTTCCTGTAGCGTTTGCTGCTTCTCCTCAGCATACTGGAGGTGTGTATGCAGACCTTGAAGTTGGTTCTGCAGTCGGTGCTCTGCTTCAAACTTTTCCTTGACTTCTTCTGTCAACTGAAAATTTTCTTCTTTCAGTTTTAAGTTTTCTCTTTTTAATCTTGAACTTTCTCCCTTTTCAGTCTCTGTATTCTTCAGGGCTTCTTTGCAGTCCTCCTTCCATTTATGCACATCTGCTTTGTGAATGACAATCTCCTGGCGTGAGACTTCCTTCTCTAGGTTGAGGATCTGAAGCTCCTTCTGAGAGACTTTGAGATCTATACCAAGATTACCAATAGTTTCTTTAGCAATGTCCAGCTCCTCAGTGAGACTGTGTAGTTCCTTTTTGGAAACTTCCAGGTCTGTGCGGCAGCTGTTGGTCTCATGATGTGAGGCATCAAGTGCTCTGCGGAGTGTCTAAACCTCTCTCTGAGATACGTCCACTTCTATCCGGACACTGTTGACCTCCTGTTGTGAGGCATTCAGCTCTATACGAAGAGTGTGAACCTCTTGCTGGAAGACTGTAATCTGCTTCAGTGCCTCCTCATACTTCCGCTTTAGCGTAGCCACCATTTTATCAGATTAGCTCTGCTTTTCATCCATGGCGGAAATAGTAGCCTTTGCAGTATCTAGCTCAGTCTTGAGATCGTCCAATTCTGTTCCAGATTCAGAGTACATTGTGAGCACCGCCATCTGTAACTTAGCATTATCTTCTCTCTCAAGTTTCAATTGTTCTCGAAGTAGATCACAGTCACGCCTGGCAATTTTCAGGGCGTCTTCAGGGCTGGTCAAGGGATCGTCACTCACTGGTTCCGGCTCCGCTTCCCTGGGATTACTGGTTGAGGGTTCCTCACTGTTGGCACCAGACAGACACTTCTTTGGGGTACACGACTTCTGCCTTGGGCCCTCTGGATATTCGGTTAACCGTGGGACGAATTCTCCATTTTCTCTAGGCTGCAGGGCAACTCGGTCCCCCTTTTTCTCCACAGGATCTGCGGACGTGTCTGTTACTTCCACGGTAATTGAAGAACCGCTTTTCTTTTTCTACCCTTTTGATTTGGATGACACCGTCCCTTCAGGGATACTGGGGTCTCCATCTTCATTTGAAGTTTTAGCAGCGTCACTGGATCCACCCGGCTTTTCTTGCAACTGTAATAGCTGACGAAAATATTCGGTGATCCACTGCTCCCGCTCTGTCTCCTGCTGATCATATTCGTCATCAAAAGGAGCGGTCTTTTCTGTTCGTGCCGAGTTCAGGCACCCCCACCATTCTTGGAGTGTTTTGTGGGTGTGACTCGGTTCGGGTTCCCCGTAAGAGATGTCTTCCTCTTTATTGGACTGGAAGGGCCACTCTTCAGTGGGGTAGGGTTCATTACAGGAACGCTGCATCTTGTCCTCCATTTTTAGGCTATCTGGTGTCATTTTCTTCCTGACCTAAGGAGGCGCTATTGCAGCTGTTGCCACCGTATTTGCTAGAACCCCCAATTGTGGTAGTCCTACAGGTGGGCATATTTTGCGTGTAGAGGTCGTAGCTTTCACAGGCATCTCTGTAGAATATCTTTCTTGGGTAATTTTTTTTTTCAATATCAGCAGTACTGTGCATGCATTTTTTTTTATCAGGTATACAAGATGTGCAGTTGCTAGGTAAAAAAAAGTCTATTTGCTATACACCATTTACTTGCTAGGTGCATCCCTCCGCTTCAGCAACAGAATTTGGTTTTCTGCCTGAGTTCAGTAATTTTCAGTCTCATCTTTGGGTATTATGGCATTCACACTTCACACTTTGGGTGTCTGTTTTGCTCCCAAGATAATAGGCATACTTTTTACTTGCAGAAAAAAAAACATTCTTTGCAGTGGACTCAACACTCAGCAATTGGCTTTGAAAAACCTTTTCCTTTATAGGGCAATTTTACACTCAGCATTTGTTTGCTAAAAATTCCCCTGCTTCAGCACAGTCTTGTATCAATTTTCACACTTTTCTGCATACACTGGCGACACACTTTATTCGAGCTCGGCTAGTCCCACGAATTCGGGTATACCCGGGTGTATTGAGGTTTGTGACTGTTTTCTGCCCGAGTGCATTGAGGTATTTTCCAGGCAGGGATTGAAGCATTTTATTCCCGCTGGCTGCAATACTGCACAGTATATATATATATACTGCATTACAATTCATGTATTTATGCCATCTGGTAGACACGCGAAGCATTGCAGCCTATTAAATCCTAATCATTATCATTTAACAGATCAGCCGCCCGTCAGCCAGGCATGAACCCAGGCTGGGAAGGCAAACGCAACGGGGCTTGTCAGAGGTGAGGAGCGGCGCATTCCAGGTATCTGCCAGGTACATACTGGGTATTTGCTCGAATAAAGTGTGTCGGTGCAGTATACTCCATTCACAGCTGGTAGCCCTATGCGGTGTGGCAACCTTTATTTGCAAAATCAGTACCACTCGTGGGTCACCATCTGTATTCACTGCTTCAGCGAAACTTTTGAAAACAACAAACACCTATCCCTTTTTAAGGGCTGACTCACTTCTTGAACCCTGACTACGGCTGAAAGGCAAAACCCCTATTTCAATAACCATATTACACTTTGTGATAGGCAAATTAAGGTTTAGCTACTTCAGCAGCCTCTTCTGGGTTTTTGTAAGTTTCAGTGCAGTGTGGTTTCAGTGGTGTGTATCCCTTTAATTCCGATCCCTGCTGCATGAGGTTTTTGTTTTTGTTTTTTTTTCAGACTGTTTGTAGGCAAAAAGCATAAAAAAAAATTCACATAAAAATCTCCGGTCCTTTTTAACTACAAAGACACCTCTTATCCCACTTCTAACACCATATGTAGACGGACGTTCACAGAGGTACACAATTGGGAGACGTTTATAATGTGAAATTATAATAAGGCTTTATTGTGCCTTTTCCTTTTTATCAGGAAAACATCCAAACAAGGGGGGGAACAAAGCTTCCATTCACTTGGGAGTGTTTCTAGTGAAAACACTACGCAATTAATTCACATCTCCCTAGTCAAGCATTTCTCTCAGCCCCAAAACATATAGCATGAAAATAAGCAGATATAAGCAGTCTCGTAATAATGAAAGTCTTATCTGTTTATCAGCTGTAGAGTAAGCTTCTCTGCTCTCCTGGATCCGCACCCGTGCGTGCACAGAAAATATCAGCGTCCAGGTTTAGAAGTCTTATTTGGTTCTTGGAGGGAAAATCTTCTCAGTTCCTGGTTCAGCTCCCTTCACTCAGGGTTTGTCAGCTTCAGGTTTAGTAGTTTTCCCTGTGTCTTGAAATCAGCTCTGCTGTGTTTTCTGACAGAGCTCAAGACATGTGATGCCTCCAAAGGTCAGCTCAAAAATGAGCTAAGGAGTCACTTCCTGTCTGAACAGACAGGTTTTTGTAAACAATCTAATCAGACAGGTGGTGTTTAGTAATTAACTACCACACTGCTAGATTAAAGACACATTACTGAACAGGGATAAGTCCCCTGTTACAGTGTTTATTTCCAATGTGTTTATTTCCAGCCAATCAGCTTTTCCTTTTGTCAGAACAGCTCTGAGACAGGGCAGGGGATTGGTCAAGAGGCAGGAACAGCTCTCAAACAGGGCAAGGGATTGGCCAGATAGCAGCAGCAGGCAGCGACTCCTCCCCTCCCTCCGTGAACACAGCTTCATTTTGAGTTGAGGAGCGAGAGTGTTTGTGTAGCTGCAAAGTAATTGGCTGTCTGCCGTTTGTTTGTAGCTGCGGTTTCTGTGTGTGTGTGTGTGTGTGTGTGTGTGTGTATGTGTGTGTGTGTATGTATGTAGCTGCAGAGTTTGTGTGTGTAGCTGCAGTGTGTGTGTGTGTGTGTGTGTGTGTGTGTGTGTGTGTGTGTGTGTGTGTGTGTGTGTGTGTGTGTGTGTGTGTGTGTGTGTGTGTGTGTGTGTGTGTGTGTATGTGTGTGTGTGTGTGTGTGTGTGTGTACACAGGGGGCGGCAGTGTGTGGATATAGATAGCTGCAGTGTAAGCTTATATAGAGGTGCTTTAATGTATTTACCATTTTATTTTAATTTTAAAAAAATCTATAACAATACAAAAGTGTCTATTATTTAAGAAAAAAAATTAAATTTTTAGCTTATAATAGTAATAATCCCCTCAGAACAGGGCATTACTGGCTTCACCTCGGGCCTTCAACTCTTCCAGCCAGGGAATTATTGTCCCGTAATGCCCTGTTCTTCGGGGATTATTACATAATTATTATAATTATGTAGACTCACTTCCACCTGTATTTAATCATTATACCTTATATTTTCACACACACCTTTATTGGCACTTATGACGGAGCAGCCTGTAGGCGAGGGCAAATAGACACAGACTGAGGGTGAACCTTAACTGGATTAGGGTTATTTGCCACCAAACAGCAACCAAAACATTGTGCCCTTTTACGACAGAACACAAAATAATGAAATAAAATCCTATTCCCGTTAGGGAATCAAACTACACCAGTAGATCACCTAGCTAACGAAGCTGGCCAACTAACCTGTTTCCCAGCCAAAACCATATGAAAAAGTATTTAGGGAGCAATATAGAAAGGGCATTATTCAGAAAGCCTCGAGCACTTATCGCCCAAAATGGGTACTCGTATTCAAGTAGCCTCGATAAGTGCTCGATAACGGCCTGTATCGACGCAAAATTTTATCGCTATCCGAAATTCACCGACTGAGCAGCGATCAGCCACTTATCGACCATTTTCGGATGGTTGATAAACTCGCGCGATTCAGAGACCCGCGAGTCGGCTGTCGCGACCTATCGCAGCCCTAAAAGGCGTTCTCCCCAAATCCAATTCACCACAAATTTTTTGATCAATTGGTGGGGAGATGCCTCGATGAGCAGCGATGTGTCGGGACTTAGAAAAAATCAGGCCCCTTTCCTGCCTCGGATTGATGCCGGGGGTCTCCGGAGCTAATAGCCATTAATAGCAGCTCCGGACCCCCCCGGCATGCATCCGGGGCAGGAAACATGCATGTACAGCAACTTCATTACCTTAGCGGCTAACCGCTAAGGCAATGAAGGGGTTAAACACCCGTGCCAGGCTTACTGTAAGAAACATACAATACAATACAATACTGTAGCTAGCGAGGTTGGGTGAAGGGGGAATTTGGCCCTTAGTGGCTGTTTAGGCATTGCGGGGGGGTAGCGGGGGGAGTTAACCCCTTAATACCGCTAAGGTAATAAAGGGGTTAACCCAACCGCAACCCACCCGTAAGGTCTAAACACCCATCCTTAGGGCTAATACCCCCTTCACCCACCCATGAGGCCTAAACACCCACCCCTGACTGACTATACCCACCCTATACCCATTGAGTAGTATAGTGGTACATCATACCCATATAATAATAATATGGGCATGATAAGCCTCTATAGCACTCAATGGGCACCCTAATCACAATACAGTAATACACAAGACACACAATAATAAAATGTAACTAAACTCCAAAAAATAACACGTCACTAAATACAAACAGTAGCCAGCTAATCCAATCAATACAATCAATAGCAACATCAACAATGAATTAATTAAACCATTAACCAATCTAAACAATTAAATCCGAAACCAACTCAAAATGAATAGTAACACTAACCAATCTAAACAATGAATTACTACAACATTAATGAATTTAAACAGTTAAATAGAAAGAAAGAAATTCTAACAATATCTGAACTAACCATAAAACACATTAGCTAACATAATTTAACATTAAATACAAACGAACACCAATCGCAAACCTTTAATTACATTAAGCATGAAAAAACAAACAATGACATCCACATAATACATGAAATGCAAAAAAGCAACACCAATACCAAGCGAGAAATGCCCCCCAAATATTGTCATAATAATGTATTAATCTGTACCCTAAAGTGGTACAGATTAAAATATTATCAGTCAATGTGCCTCCCCCCAAAAATCAAAAAACACATCCAAAGATTAAACCTGTAAAAAGAGACATTTACAAACATTGAATATATTACTTACCATTAGAAGCGGTGGCCCTCCGACTCCCAGGGAAACAGGAAGCTCACGTACCTTGAAGGCCTCCAACAGCATCCGATGCCATCCGCCATGAAGATCCGGCTCAGGTACCCCAATCTTCTTTTTTCTTTCTTTAATCAGCTTCTTCTATCTTCATCTGTAACCATTTCTTGTTCTTCTTTATCTTCTTTCTTCATCTGTCAATCCAAAATACCCCATGTTAAATCCCAGCCGATGCTGTCTCGTCGGCTTCTTGGGCTCAAATGAGGCGTCACGGCCTTAAATATGGCTTGTGACGTCACATTTACCCTCAAAATGGTTAACAGCCACCTGATTGGCTGTTAAAACCATGTTCCGACTTAAAAAAATTTTTTTGCCGTGACGTCACTTAAAGGGAATGATGCCAGCCAATCAGAATGGCTGTGCTTCATTTGCCTTTAAGATGACGTCACGAAGCCGGCGTCAGATGGTATTTCAGCCAATCAGATCGTGGGAACAAATTCTGAACTACTTTGTGACACAGTGGCCATTTTGGATTTAGTGATGTCATGTTAAAGGGAATGATGCCAACCAATCAGAATGGCTTCCTTCAGTCCTAGGGTCCTTAGCAGCCAGACACTCTCCCGGCTGGGAGAAGTTTCACTTCCTCACTCTCTGTGGAGGAAAGCAGTCTCTCTGTCTCTGACATCTTCCTGTCTTTTATCCCTGCTCAATCAGGAGTTGAGTTGAACACCTCCCTGTTCAGGTGTGAAATCCGACACCTGTGCAGGCCCCAGGAATGTGGAGACAATCCCTGCAGGAGAGCTTACTTCCTCTCCCCCTGATAGATTGCAGTCTCAGGCAAGAAGGTATATTGAAACAGGATCACACTTTAATGTACACATTGCAGATGGTCAGCATACACAGCTCACACAGTGGTTACAGCAGTTCGGGCTCCACCCTCAGGGTGTACCCTGGATCTCCACTGCGGGGACAGGGCCCCCACAACAGTCCTTGCTCTTCCATGACTCCCTAAAGAGCCGTAAGTACACAGCCAATCCGCACCTCTGGGTGAGAACCTGTCTCTCTCAAGGGTAAAGACAACTGACTAACTTTGGTAGTGCAGCCCCTTAAATACAAGAAAGCAGGAACCAGGTCTGAGTCCCTAATTGGCACATCGGCCTAGTTGCACCGCCTCCCCTGTGACTCACTGAAGCTACTGGGGGTGGGGAATAAACAGGATTAGTCCTTGAAAAAGAACGCTGTGACATTCGAAACGCGTTGGATGGGTCTTTGTCACATTAAAGTGCCCTTTTAATTTATTTTTGATTTTGGGTCCTTCCTGCTCCGTTTTTGCTTGTGCGCTTTTTCCTCCATTTATTCCTGTTAACTATACATTGGAAGCTGCACGGCCTGCCTACCACTCCAAGGAATCTGTGAGTATTAATATGTTCAGGGGAACCTGCCAATGAGACTGATGGTGGGTGGGCATGTACCATCTACCACCTGTCTTCAGGAGGATAGTACCCATACTATTGGATATTAAGTACTAATATCATTACTCATTCCTTAGACCTTGCATCAGTGGTTTGGCTTACTTTATTCTTATATACCTGCATTGGAGCGCTTTAGCCTATTTTTCTATCTTAGTCCCCACAGGCCTGCTCTTACCAGGGCTTAATGCCAGGAGAAGGGCAGACTGGTAGCCAGAAACCAGTCCTGACTACATTCTCCCTCTGGTGGAATCCAATGGTCCCCACTTAGAGCCAAATTTATGGGTCCATCCTGTAGATGAGTAACCTGGAACAATAGTACAACATGACATTAACAACCTATAAAAATGGTATACAGTTAATAATACCGTCATATGAACACGCAGGGTTTATACACACCTGCATTGGAATGGTGTTAACAACAATAACATGGATTACTCCAACAAGAAGAATCCCTTTTTAATTGTCATGCCTGGGGTCAGGTTTCTTTTCTATCCTCCCCTAATGGTCTGCCAGTTGGACAAAATAGACCCTGACAGGAAGGAGAGCTGCTAGATTTTCCCTTAAACATTTCCCGATATGAAGTGGGGTTCTTTACCGGAATCCTACTGGAGGCAGGAATTTCCCCCTCTGACCATTCATCTGATTCCAACCACTCCCTGTAGTCAGTAGATGGTTTGGTGATCTTCTTCTTAACCACTGACCCATGGTGACTATCTAGGGAAACCAAACTAGATAGGACAGGGGCAATGGGGCTAGGGCTGGGGCCTTGGAAGCAACAGTGTCCAGGGCAAAGTCCTTGAGCCTTGCTAGGCCATGACCAGTTGGGGCCTTCTTAGACCCTGGGTTCACAGGCTTCCTCTTTCCTCGACCCGTAACCTCGTGCATATAATACTCCATGTCTTCCCTGGAGAGGGCAATACTCACCGGAGCGGTCACAGGACAGTCCCGGTCCACTCCAGCGGTCGCCTCAGAAGTGACGTCATCTGGCGGGATCTCGGTACAGGTCCAAGTTAACACCTGGAACACATGTGGAACACCGGTGACTGACTGACCTGTGAGCGCCCGCATTGCATTCACCTAATCAGCCCCCCTACTCTTGGCGCCAAAACTGTTCACCGTGGAAGAGACGCCAGGTGTATCGGTGCCAGAAGCGTGACGGACTAGGAGGATCTCCTGTTTGTCTGTGAGTGGTGTCTGAACTAACCACATAAGAAAAAGTGTCTCATCTGCATATACGCATACCAGGAGCGGAACACACTGTTTCCAGCAAGAAATTTTTAAAGGCATTATCGGAGGGATATCCAGTTGCAGTTTCTCAGAAGCTGTTAACGAGGAACAGAGGATTAAGTGGCCGCTGCGGGATATCAGCAGATTGTGAGTATACTACAACATCAATGCTGAGGAGAATAAGGTAACCTTACACAGAGTAACAGCACTTTTGGGACAACCCATACTTACCACAAGCAGACTCCCCTGCCAAATCGGACTAGATCCAACAGAGGAGGTTGGTGTATACACTGCTGCAAAATTGTGAAGTCATATCTGTGTATAAATTGGGACCGACGGCATTACTCACATTGCTATCCCTAAGCAGCAACAACACTGCTTTTACTATACTATATTTCCTCCACCAACAGCATATTTCAACTTTCATTGCTGCAACTATCCCAGGAATTTAATTTACCTTATGGGACTTTACACATAACAGTGTGTAACCACAAGAGGTTAACACATATGAAACTTGTAATTACTGGATTCCAGCCTATTCTAAATATCAACATTTCACAAGGAATTCAATATTGTTTTTCCTTTACACTGGAGGACCATTTTTACAGGGTTGACATTGTAGTCCTATGTTCTGATATCCATTTTCTTTTGCTGGTTAGAGGCAACTAGTTGTCATATTTTGGAATAGGTCTCTTTTCATGAGACCTGTTACCAATTCAGCTCTTTTCTATTTTGTATGCATAAAATGCGGGCTTAGGAATAATCAAGTCACAGGTTTATTTTATTTCTTTAGTTAGAGAATTCTTTTTGTGTCATTATTTTTTAGTTTTTTAATAAAATCTTTTTAGTATTAGTATACTTTAGTATATTCATTTACCTTGTTGTGTTCTTACTAATTTGAGGAAACTTAGCACACCACTTTACTTGATTCCATATGCGCCCGAGTGTCCCCTCTTTCTTTTTGTTAGTTACGTTTGTGGAGTTGTGGGGTCTCCACTTCACAAAGGCAGCTACAGTACATTTATATATTTTCACATTACTGGTTAATATATATTTACCTTTTTCTTTGCACTAAATAGCGCCTTGATACACTTTTTGTAATATAGCACTACCTTTAAACCTGCTTGATGAGCCCAGTTGAGACGGGCTAATTGACGCCAGCTGCAACTGGTACACGCCCAATCCGTTCGGCTGGTGTACCATATGACATGTTCCCTTTCTTCTTCAAGGATGTGACATCCTCAAAAAGGGAGGTAAGCAAGCCAATCAGGTAGTATATGCTTCCCTCCCTTAAAGATGGCCGCCATCACATGGCCACCAACCAATCGGATTAGTGCATATACCATGGGATGCCTTTAATTTTTTGTAGTGTTGTGACGTCATAAAAAAGAGTGGGAGGTATGCTACCTGATAGGCTATCTTACCTCCCTTTTTGATGATGTCACAAGGAAAGGCATCACATGTTATATACTCCAATCCGCTTGGTTGGTACCATGTGATGGCGACTATTTTGTTTTTTTACTGTGAGCGTTAACTTACTAACGGAAACAATGAAACTTATATCTATCAATTTGGATTTTAGCTAGCAAATATCGAGTTGATCATATCCGGGAATAAAGTTGACACATTTTTACAGCACTTTACAGGAAGCCAACTTTTCTTACTTAAGACACTGAAAAAAGACTTGTAGACCTGGTCTAAGTAGAGTAAAATATCTCCCGGGTGGGAAGACTATACTCCATGAAAATGAACCTACGTCCTAAGATTTGTATCTCTTTCGCATTTTGCGTTTCCCAACAAGATCTGACGACATTAGTGAACTTCAACAGAAGGCTTCTTTTTTTAATTTGGTCTTCACATTGCAAAGCCAGTAACTGACCTAACAATGATGAGACTCAAAAGGTAGATTTACTGGCCATGCAATTCTTTAGCCCAGGATGTGCTGAACAAGATGTGTAAGGCTTGTTTCATAGTTGGCGTGCTGTGAGTGACAGGCAATGACGCGCACAGGTGTGTGTATATATATATATATATATATATATATATATATATGTGTGTGTGCTTTCCTGTGGAGGGTTTTTGTCACTTTTTTTACTCACCATAACTTAACTCAGTATTATGGTATATATATATATATATATATATATATATATATATATATATATATATATATATATATATAAAGCAACTATAAATATTCCTGTATATTCATTTGCATGTCTTAGACAGGTCTGCAACCCTGTCTTTCACCATTATCACCCAGCACACAGCACTTCCACTGCAGCAAGGGATTCTGGGAAATGACATGCAAATGAGCACACAGTGCCACCTTTTATCTCAAGCTTACATTACATGAGCAACCCTTATGTAATGTGAGCTTGAGATAAAAGGTGGCACTGTGTGCTCATTTGCATGTCATTTCCCAGAATCCCTTGCTGCAGTGGAAGTGCTGGGTGATAATGGTGAAAGACAGGGTTGCAGACCTGTCTAAGACATGCAAATGAACATACAGTAATATTTACAGTTGCTATATGCTTTACTGTGGAGGGTTTTAGTCACTTTTTTTACCCACCATAACCTTAATAAGTGTGGTGTGTGCGTGCGTGCGTGCGTGCGTGCGTACGTACGTACACACACACACGTGTATATATATCTATATATGTGTATGAGTATATGTATTGGGTAGGTGGGGTTTTGGTATGCATTTGGGGGGGGGTTGTATATATTTGGGGGTGGGAAGTTTTTTGGTTTATCTTGTGGGGGGAATTGTGTGTGGGGGGGTACCGAATGAGTGAGCGTGGGGTAATTGACGGAGGGAGAGGAGAGGGGGTGAGTGAGGAAAAGAGGGAGTAAGAGTGAGAAGCAGGGGAGAGAAATACATGCGAGGCAGGAGAGTGATACGGAAGGGAGAGAAATACATGGGAAGAGGGGGGGGGAAGAAAGGGGACTCGTGAGGTGTGAAATGGGTAGGGGGTGGCGGGCAATACCGCCGACACGGGGGGCCTGCTTAAAATGTTTGTCCCGGGCCCCACGATTTCTGTTGCCGGCCCTGGTGCCCAGACCCGGATTGGTGGGAAGAAACACAACATTAAAAGAGCAACATACAAACTGCTACAGGGAAAGGTCACAGACAGTTTTACAACATTCTCCTGCAAACACATTAACCCCTGGTCCCTGAACTGCTGGAACCAGGCTTACAATACAGATATACATACAGCTCAACCACGTTATAGCGCGATCTGCTATAACGCTGTTTGAGGGTGGACCCCGAATATTTTAAAAAAAACTGCACACTGCACATACGCCACCCCCCCCCTCCCCCTCTACCCCCTACCTATGGTGTCAGCTGCTGGGGCATCGTGGGGCTGCTGGATCGGGATCGGTGCGGGGCTGGAAGGGGGGATCGATGTGGAGCTGCTGGGGGAAGTGAGGCTGCTGGATCGGGATTGGTGCGGGGCTGGGGGGGGGGATTGATGTGGAGCTGTTGGGGCATTGTGGGGCTGCTGGATTGGGATTGGTGCAGGGCTGGGGGGTGATTGATGTGGAGCTGCTGGGGGAAGTGAGGCTGCTGGATTGAGATTGGTGCAGGGCTGGGCGGGGGGATCGATGTGGGGCTGCTGGATCGGGATCGGTGCGGGGCTAGGGGGGGATCGATATGGAGCTGCTGGGGGAAGTGAGGCTGCGAGGGGAATGCTGGGAGAATTACAGTGGCTGCTTGGGGACGTATAGTGCTAACAGCACCTCACTCCACCTCTTCCCCCCTCCTCCCTCCTCCCCCCAATCGGGCGCGCGGCGGCCATATTTTGTTTTCAATTAGCGCGACCCCGGTTATATCGCGGTCGGATTTGGTGGCCCCCGAGGACCGCGCTATAACGGGGTTGAGCTGCACATATATAACATAATATAATACAACTGTATTATTGACGGGTAGGGGTAATGCAGGGCTTAACCTTTATTAACATCAGCCATTTTTACCCCAACCCTTCATAACGACCATATCACTCCCCCTTGTGATTTTTTCTGCTGGATTATTTCACTGTGGTTTCAGCGAGATGGTGACTGCTACCAGTACCCCACAGCTAGGGCACTTTGACATACCTGGCAGGGTTTTTTTCATTACTGTAGGAGACACAGAATTCCTACAAGCTTTTTGTTTTGGATATCGATGTCCAGGAGGAGCCTTGTCTAGTACTGCCAAGTGTGCGGAGTGCAGATTACTTTACATGCGGTTGGCGGGGCCCGAGGATCCAACTGATGTGCCTATCAGAACTTGTGTGGCCTCCAATGATTCCAACAATGGTGCTCCTTCTCTCTCTTCCACGGGGAGATGCCAGTGGCTGCCATGCTGTCGGATTGCACCATTTATGCAGTCACTCCAGGGTCTGGAGAAACCCCTGCAGAGTGTCAGGAAACAGGGCTAACACAACACCTCCTTACCTGCCTCGGAGGTCGTTGCTGCCGCCCCTCGCTCCCCACAGACGTGTCCTCGACGTGGGACTCGGCGATTTCGCCCGACGCCGGTTCTTGCATCCGCCATCTTGTCGGGGCGCACGCAGGAGGATCTTACAAAGCGCGCACCTCCGGCAGTAATTTATTCACTCCTCCGGCCTTCTAGCCACGCCCTCCGTGTACAGCTGCAGCCCCGCTCCTGCTCTTACACTCCACAGCTGATCACAGGCAAGGATCACAGCCTGCACCAGTCACAAGGCGCTCCACGGTACACCCCCGCTCTGCCTCCTTCCCTGATTGGTCCCTCCACGTATATTACCCCTGTTCTCCCTGGGAATCATTGCTCTGCATAGCTTCTGCTAGTTGGGCGAGTATTCGTGTGTGCTCTTGTTCTTCGTATTCTTCAGGTTTGACCCAGCTTGGCTTTCTACTCCTCCTGGCTCTGGACCCCGGCTTACTCCTCATGACGCAGTCTCTCTCCGCCCTTCGAACTCGGCTCGCTCCTCTACCTCCCGGACCTCTGGCACCCTCGACCCCCGGCTACGGCAATCACCACAATTCTTCTACCTCCGGACACGGCAAGTACCTTTGGTTCCCTTACTAAAGACTCCTGGCCTGGCAACTACTACCACACTCCGGACACGCCCCTCTGCTGCGAGTGCGTTGTATTATACTTTCCACCTCAGTCTTGGGACGGGTCTGGTCTGCGGGCAGCACTACTGTGACATTATGCAGAGCCCAACCGACGTAGACCAGATCGAGACTGATGAACCTACCTTAGACCAAATTCTCTTGGCCCTGCTGGTACAGAACCAAACCATGTCCACCCAGATCTCTGACCTAGCTCAACGGCTAACCAACCTTTCTCTCCAGGGTGAAACCTGCCGTTACCTTCCCGTCTCAGCCCGGATCGCTTGGCGCAGACACACCCGAGACCAAGATACCCGCACCGAAACCCTACGCTGGCGATCCGCAGGCCTGCCGCGGATTCCTAAACCAGTGTGAGGTCCAATTCGAGATGGCGCCTCTTCTGTTCACCACGGGATGTAAGAAAGTGGCGTATGTGTACTCCCTCTTGACAGGTGGTGCCCTGGTGTGGGCTTCTCCGATTTGGGAATAACGACCAGAGATAACCCAAGGCTATGCTCTCTTTCGTCAGGAGTTTCAGCAGGTGTTTGACACTCCCGCACGTCAGGATATGGCCTCTTCTTCCCTTCTTCTTTTGTCACAGGGGCACCGTTCCGTGGCCAGATATCCTCTGGAATTCCGGACCCTAGCAGCTGAGACCCGTTGGAACCAGGAGGCACTCATCGCCGTCTTCTGGCAGGGGTTATCGGATACAGTAAAGGACGAACTCGCCGCTCATCCCAGGCCAGGAGCGTTGGAGGAATTGATTGCTCAGGCTATTCGGATGGATCAGCGCCTCCAGGAACGACGCTCCAAATGCCAAAGTCCTCGTTTTGTGCCTTTGGTTGCCCCCTTTTTTAGGTTTTTTCCGGTACCAAGATCTCAGTCGTCCCGGTTCCCAGCCCTGGAACCTCCGGAGCCCATGCAACTGGGGACTCGACAGACCCGCCCACCGATACAATAACTCAGAAGGGATCGTGGGCTGTGCTTCTATTGCGGATCCCCTGAACACCTGATTAGGAATTGTCCCCTGCGTCCGGGAAACGACTCCACCCAGTGAGTATAAAGGGGCTCTCCCTGGGTGCCATTTCTCCTTGCCCCCTTTCCAGTAACGAGCTCCCCAAGAAGCTTTTCATTCCGGTCACTCTTTCGAGCCCTTCATTTCGCGCCTCTGCGGCCACCTTTGTTGATTCCAGAGAAGGTGGGAACTTTGTGGATCAGGAATTCACAAAGCTTAATAATATTCCACTCATTAGGAAGAGAGTACCAATCGGACTAGAAGGGATCGACGGTCGACCCTTGAACCCGGCCAACATTTCCCTCGAGACGATTCCCCTCACCTTATCTTCCACCGATGGCCACACTGAAACCCTTACGTTGGATGTGATTCATTCCCCCAGGACCCAGGTAACCCTCGGCCTACCCTGGCTCCAGTAGCACAATCCCCGTATTGACTGGAGGGCGCGCAATCCTATACAATGGGCACCAAAACCGAAGGAGTTACTCATCTCTAGCACCATTCCTCTCATGCAACACGCTGGGATTACGGTTCCATCAACTCCCAAGATCGACCTACCAGAGGTCGACTCCGATTTCCTGGACATCTTTTGCAAGACTAGAGCTGTAGTTTTGCCCCCCCACTGGTCCTACGACTGTCCTATTGACCTGATTCCTGGCGCCACACTTCCTAGATCCAAGTCCTATCCTCTCTCCGTTCCAGAGACCAAGGCCATGGACGAATACATCCGTGAAAACCTCGAGAAGGGCTTCATACTCCATTCATCCTCCCCCGCCGGTGCGGTTTCGTTAAAAAGAAGGACAACTCTCTCCGACCGTGCATCGACTATCGGGGTCTCAACTGGATCACAGTCAAGAACCGGTACCCCCTCCCTCTCATATCCGAACTGTTTGATAGACTCCAGGGGGCTATGATCTTCACGAAATTGGACCTCCGTGGGGCGTATAACCTTATTCGTATTCGGGAGGGTGACGAATGGAAGACCGCCTTCAATACACCTAGCGGTCACTACGAATACTTGATGATGCCCTTCAGGCTTTGTAACGCCCCAGCGGTCTTTCAGGACTTCATAAATGAAAATTTTAGAGACGTACTCAATTCTTTTGTTATCGTATACCTAGATGATATTCTCATCTTTTCCAACAATCCCCAGGATCACATTATACACACCAGGCTCGTCCTTTCCCGTCTCCGTTCCAATCACTTGTACGACAAAATGAAAAAATGCCTCGTTCATCTGTCCTCTATGCCCTTTCTTGGATACATCATCTCGGACAAGGGTTTCTCTATGGACCCCAAGAAACTCAAAGCCATTCTCAACTGGCCACAGCCCAATTCCCTCAAGGCTATTCAATGTTTTTTAGGCTTTTCGAATTACTATCGAAGGTTTATTCGGAA
This sequence comes from Ascaphus truei, assembly GCF_040206685.1. Classification (NCBI taxonomy): domain Eukaryota; kingdom Metazoa; phylum Chordata; class Amphibia; order Anura; family Ascaphidae; genus Ascaphus; species Ascaphus truei. The sequence goes on along the minus strand of NC_134494.1, from coordinate 12,503,090 downwards.
TTTTTCTACCATAATTGCACCCATCACCGCTCTCACAAAAAAAGGAGTCGACCCCTCAGTTTGGTCTCCTGAGGCAGCCTCAGCCTTCAAAACTTTAAAACGTACATTCGTTTCTGCCCCTATTCTTCGACATCCTGACACGAGTCTGCCCTTTATCCTGGAGGTTGATGCATCGGATTGCGGTGCAGGAGTCGTGCTCTCTCAAAGATCTTCCCCGCAAGACCAGTTGCACCCCTGTGGTTTTTTCTCAAATTTTTTTTCCTCTGCTGAGAAGAACTACAATGTGGGCAATAGAGAACTGCTGGCTATTAAGATGGCTCTTCTGGAGTGGAGACACCTTCTGGAGGGGTCTAGAGAGCCAATTTCTATTCTTACTGACCATAAGAACCTTCTTTATATTGAGACCGCACGTCGCCTGGGCTCCCGCCAGGCTCGCTGATCACTCTTCTTCTCCAGATTTAACTACACCCTATCATACATCCCGGGCACCAAGAACGTAAAGGCGGACGCTTTATTCAGACAGTTCTCCCCGGAGGAGAGACCCGAAGAAGTTCCCGAGACTATTCTGCCCAAGGGACTTATAATTTCTGCGGCCTCATTCAACATTCTGGACAAGATCCTTAGGGCTCAAAGAAACATTCCGGGTGGTTTAGAGGTACCAGAAGGGAGGTTGTTTGCTGCTCATGAATTTCATCCCAAAATCTTAGAGTGGGGTCATTCTGCCCGCTCTGCAGGACATCCCGGCTTCCGAAAAACCCTGGATCTTATCCAACGCACCTTTTGGTGGCCTAATATGACTAGTACCATTCGGGAATTCACCAGCGCCTGCCCTACTTGCGCTCAGAGTAAAGCTCTTCAACAAAAACCTTCCGGCTTACTTTTGCCTTTACCCATTCCGGAACGCCCCTGGTCCCATATCTCTATGGACTTTATTGTTGAGTTACCCAGATCTAAAGGGATGAACACCATCTTAGTAGTAATAGATCGCTTTTCTAAACAGGTACACTTTATTCCCTTCAAGGGCCTACCCACCTCACCCATCCTCACGGACATTTTTCCAAGGAGATTTTTCGGATTCATGGGATTCCCACTTCTATAGTTTCGGACAGGGGTTCCCAATTTGTATCCAGGTTCTGGCGAGCCTTCTCCAAAAGACTCGGAATTTCTCTATCTTTTTCCTCAGGATATCATCCTCAAACAAATGGACAAACAGAGAGAGTCAACCAGACGTTAGAGCAATATCTGCGTTGTTTTGTGTCCGTGACCCAAGATAACTGGTCGGAACTGCTGCCTTGGGCAGAGTTTGCTATCAATTCCATGAAGAACGAATCTACCTGCGAATTCCCATTTTTTATAAATTACGGATTTCATCCTGCTCGTCTTCCCATCTCCAATACTCACTCAGGAGTGCCAGCTGCCGACGAACGGATCTCTTTACTTCAGGACTCTTGGACCAAGGTTCAGTCATCTCTGCAAGAAGGTTCAAACTCCAGGCTGATCGACATCGCCAAGCTTATCCCAGATACAAGCCAGGGGATAAGGTCTGGCTTTCGGCAAAAAATATTCGTCTAAAAACTCCTACCCCAAAATAAATAAATTAATCCTGTCTCCTTCCGTCTACAACTTCCACCAGCAATGAAGATACCCAACGTTTTTCATACCTCGTTATTGAAGCCTTTTGTACAGAGTACTCTCTTTCCAGATTATACTCGTAGACCCGACCCTGTGATTGTGCAAGGACACAAGGAGTACGAAATAGTCTATAGTGGACTCACGTCTCTCCAGGGGGAAGGTCCAGTTTCTCGTACAGTGGAAGGGCTACAGTCTGGAGGCACACACCTGGCTTCCTCGAGGTCATATTCACGCCCCTACACTCTTAAAACGCTTCCACAAGAAGTATCCGTTAAAGCCTTGGAAGGATTGTCCAGAGTCCAATCCTCGAGGGGGCGGTACTGTCAGGAAGCAGGGCTCACACAACACCTCCTTACCTGCCTCGGAGGTCGTTGCTGCCGCCCCTCGCTCCCCGCCGACGTGTCCTCGGCGTTGGACTCTGCGATCTCGCCAGACGCCGGTTCTTGCGTCCGCCATCTTGTCGGGGCGCGCGCAGTAGGTTCTCACACTCCACAGCTGATCACAGGCAAGGATCACAGCCTGCACCAGTCACAAGGTGCTCCATGGCACATCCCCGCTCTGCCTCCTTCCCTGATTGGTCCCTCCACGTATATTACCCCTGTTCTCCCTGGGAATCATTGCTCTGCATAGCTTCTGCTAGTTGGGCTAGTATTCGTGTGTGCTCTTGTTTTTCGTATTCTTCAGGTTTGACCCGGCTTGGCTTTCTACTCCTCCTCTGGCTCTGGACCCCGGCTTAATCCTCACGACGCAGTCTCTCTTTGCTCTTCGATCTCGGCTCGCTCCTCTACCTCCCGGACCTCTGGCACCCTCGACCCCCGGCTACGGCAATCACCACGATTCTTCTACCTCTGGACACGGCAAGTACCTTTGGTTCCCTTACTAAAGACTCCTGGCCTGGCAACTACTACCACACTCCGGACACGCCCCTCTGCTGCAGGTGCATGGTATTATACTTTCCACCTCAGTCTTGGGACGGGTCTGGTCTGTGGGCAGCACTACCGTGACAGAGAAGAAGTCCCACAGCAGTGCGGATTTGCTGAAGGATAGTGACAAAAATTTTAGCATGATTATAATGAGACTCAATGTGTCGTTTTATATATACTGTATACCCATTAGAGAGGTAGTATATAAGGTTAGGTCCTTTGACTCTAGTTAGGAGAGGTAGATAGATGCCTGTTATTTTAAGATATGCACTATTAGAGGCATTTACTCTTAATATCCATGTAATGGTTTTAATCATTAGTCCAACAAGTTGTCTTGAATCAAGATGTATCTGTTTTGTACATGCTTTAACAGACATGGATTTATACCCAGAATAGAAGTACTAATTTTGCAGCAGTGTACATAGGGCACTATTTCGACTGTAACAGCAAGATGCCTGCTATTTAGGGATATTGGAGGGATTAACTCTGAATACCCATGTGGAGGTTTTAAACACTACTAAAAAGGGCATTTACACATAGGGAATACATTTTCAGGATGGTATTTTTACATGTATCTGACTTATTTAGATACTGTTTTTAAATTATTGTGTGTTTCTTCACTGTGTTAGTTATGCTAGGTGATTGCCACAAATACACCTTTTGGTTATTGATTGTTAGATGAGGGACATCACCCTTTGTATTTCAGGATGATTTCAAATGTTTTGAAATATGTTGCTGTTTCCAATAAGGAAGATGAGCTGTAAACAGCATGTACAGTATGCTCTATGCCAAACTTTGTGCTGTATGCCACATTGGATATGGACAATATGCCAAGCAATGCACTTTTCCTCCACTAATTCAAAACAGAGGTTTCAATTACCAACGTCATTGCCTAGAGGGTATTTAAACCCAGTAGAGGACGCCAGGAGGATTGTAGGAGCCTGAGGAAGCCGTGGTCACGGCGAAACGCGTTGCTCAAATCATCAGACCTTTTTTGGACCTTGGCGGCCACTGTAGTTGTATGCTCAACTTGCATTCCAGCAGCAGTTCCAGACGGAGACCGGGCGCAGTAGTTGGGACATGTCTGAGACGCAGGGGAGGCGAACTCTACCGTGACGACCGAGAAGAATTAAATTGTGAGTGTGTATATTTATTTTTTAGTAAAGTGCTATGTTTTGATTATAATACAAACTCCACGTTTGCCCATTAATTTCTGGGGGACCCTCTTGAGACGGGAAGGGAGCAAAGTGCAGCCAGGGAGCACTGGAAGACAACCATCCTTTGCATTGCAGTTTACTTACACGTGGCCGTGTAAGTAGTTTTATTCACATATCTTACGCTATTGTCACCTCTGATATACCACTGTTTATAGGCATTTACTATGGTTATCAGACCACTTGTGATTATCTCAGTGGATGATTGGTTTTATACCAACCCCCATTTGGGGATATTGAATGTCCTGTGCTATACCACTGTTTATAGGCATTGATTGTGGTTCTTACCACTTGTGCTGATCTCAGTGGGTAATTGTATTTATACCAACCCCCTTGTGGGGCTATTGATTGTGTTGTATCTATCTATCTCGTTTCTGCGCTCCCCTCACCTATCTCTATATTCTCTACCTGTAATAAATACTGTCTTTGGGCCCTAATTGAATTTTGCCAATTTTGAAGAGAGTGATTGCATTTCGGATACATTTTGCTATAATAGATTTTTTGCATTAATTAGATATATTTCTTACTAAACTGGGAACCAAAATTCTGCAAGTAGAACTTGATAGTATTTTTGGTGGTGGCAGCATTTTAAGGTTATATTTATGATGGATTGAGGGGAGATATTGCTCATTTGAGGGACTCTGCAGAAGAAAAAAGTTAGTCAGCAAGATAGCTGTGTGTATTAAGGGATAACGCTAACAAACAAGTGAGAGGGTGGGTATAATAAGAGAAAGGACAGCTGGGGAATATGATATAGAAAGGATGGAGAGGGGTAAAAAAAGGGGGGTGGGAAGAATAAAAGAGGGTCAAAAAGTATGAAAAAGAAAGAATAAGAGGAAAGAAATTTAAAATTCATCAGGGGGGAGGCGCATGCGCGATGGTGAGGAGACTAGCTGCTTAAGCCGAGTGCTCCCACCCCCGCCGCTGAATTAAAGCAAATACCACCACTAAAAAATCGAATTTTTGAACCACAGATTCTCCACACCAACTACAGATTCGATAGTGATGGCTCCGCAATCAAGTAAAAAGAAAAACACGGGGGATTTACAAAGATATCTCAGCCACTCTGCGGCAAGAGAGGCCGAGCCAGAAATGGCGCCGGGCTCGGCCGCGGGCTCCGGGTCCGACCGGGATGAAGATATGGATGAGGCTCCGGAGCAACTCCCCGTGCGGCGCTGCGATTTCGACCGCCTGTATAACGGGATGAAGTCGCTATTCAGGGCAGAGATCCAGGAACTCAAGAAAGAAGTACAGGGTCTCGGTGAACGGACGGGGGCCCTGGAAGAAAAAATGGCGTCCACCTCTGCACACATCAAGAAGGCAGAGAAGCGGTCGTCCTACCTGCAAGCACAGATCTCTGACCTGGCGGAAGATGCAGAGAACAGGGATCGCCGTAGCAACGTTCGCATACGCGGCATCCCTGAGGAGATCACAGAGGTGGAGGACTTTCTCACCCGCTGGATGGCGACCCTGCTACCTGACATCCCCGCGGCGGAGCTATTGATGGATAGGTGCCATCGTGCCCTAAGGAGCAGACCGCTGGCAAATGCCCAACCACGGGATGTCATTGCCTGCATGCATTTTTTCCGCACCCGGGAAGTGATCTTCCAAAAGGCAAGAGGAGAGGAAGCCTGCCAGTTTGAGGGGGTCGCCCTCCAGTTGTTCCAGGATTCGTCCCCCATGACTCTGGCCCGGCGCATGAAGCTCCAGCCGGTCACGAAGGTCCTCCGTGACAGAGCCATACGTTATAGGTGGACCTTCCCGTTTGGCCTGCTGGTCATTAGAGGCGGGAAGGCCATCTCCATGAAACACCCAGAGGAGGGCGATGACTTCCTCCGCAAACTGGGGCTGAAAGAAGGTCCGGCGCCGGGGCCCCGGCAAGAACCGGAGCCTGACACAGAATGGCACCTGGTCACCGCTTCCAAAAAAACACGGGAGGTGAGCGACTCAGAGAAGGAATGAACAGTTATGCATGCAAGACCCTTTCCTTGGTTATGTTGCCTAAGTTGAGGCACAAGTTGCAGTTGACACAGCGTGGACAAACTGTAGTAAAATGCTCGGAGGTACGAGGTTCCCCCCCTGGAAGAAGCTTACTAAAAAAGCCCCTTCACCTCCTCACAAATACCACCCAAGTCCCCAAAAAGACACGGCAGCCTGCGAAACCAAAGGGGCAAAACACTTACCTGAAACTCCCTCGGTGCGTGGCATAGGACAACCCGGAAGGGGGCCGTGGAACGCACACCCCTGAAGATGGCGGCGCTCCTGGTCTTCGCGGGCTAACTAGCACCTCACCGGATGAAGAAGGGTCCAGCGCGGGAAGACAGCGCAAGTAGACGTCCATCTCCGCAGACATCTGGCAGTCGACTGACGAGAACCGGATGGACGTCACCGGATGCGGACGAGCGGCCATCTTGGATGTGGCAGACCGGAACCGGAAGTGCACCGCCGGTACACAGTGGAACTAGCCGGCGGCACAAAGGGGAGCTCTGCCCCGCAAGAATAAAGGGGAGTGGAGCACACACAGCCAGCCACGGTGCTGTAGTCGCAGGGGAAGCACACGGGACGCCACGGGGTGGTGGGGGGAATCAGTAGGCGGGGAGGACCAGACACACAGACAACCTCCAAGTAGGCATGCCAGGGCTGCGCAGGGCACCGGTAGTTCCCTGCATTTCCAGCACAAGCACAGCACCTCCCCCAGACATTACATAGTTTAGGAAAGCCTACCCGTAGGGGAATATAAAGAAAACAAAGGAAGAGACGAGAGGGGGGCTTCACACAGAGGGCGAGTAATTGTAGAGGGTCATAGCCTAGGGGACCGAGCAAAGTTACGATAGGCGCTGAGTTAGGATTTTACACGGACTATGTGGACATTTTTGCTTAAATTGGTTGTATTCGTTTATAATGTTAGCTGGTTGGGGGCGGGGGGGGGGGCAGCGGTTGCGCACCCACCGTCGTCATGGGACTCCACATGGGTGCTTGGGGGGCAACCCCGAGGAGACTCATGCAAGACCCCACTGGGCCGGCAACTGCGGGCCAGGAACGCTTCGGAGAGACCAGAAGCAGACTTGCCCAGGCCGGACCCCCAGTAGGGGCAACTCAGGTGTCCTTGGGAACACAATCCCAGGGGTTCACCAGAGATTTTATTTGTCTCTGTACTGTTCTTTCTATGTTCCCTGTGTGGTACCCCTTTATGTTCCCCCCGCACAGATGAGAGGAGCGCACGAAACATCCTGGACCCAGAGGCCCCAGAGAACCTCGGCTGACACGCCAGCCTCCTTCGCAGGGCAATACTATGCCATCACTAATGGGTAGGGATTTCACGGTAATCTCACACAACGTGAAAGGATTCAATAGTCCCAATAAAAGACGAGTAGCTATGAATGACTATAGACGACACGACCCCGACATCATCCTACTACAGGAGACGCACTTCTCTAGGTCTAACTCCCCAAAATATATTGACGCTAGATACCGAACATGGTTGTCAGCGGCAGAAGAGAGGGGTCGCGATCCTGGTACATAACCGCCTTGCGCTAGACATTAAACTCACCAAAAAAGACAAAAATGGGCGGTTCATAATAATTGTAGGTGCCATTCAAGGGCAATTGCTCACCCTAGCAAACGTATATGCCCCTAACGAACGAGCCGACACCTTTTTGGACAGATTCTTTTCGACCCTAAACAGGGTAGCGTAGGGCGGTATAATATTAGGAGGGGACTTTAACTTTATACTAGACCCACAGGCCGATAAATGCACGCCAAGTGGCGCTAAACATCCACTAAGCAGAGCAGCTTGGGCCCGAGGCCTTAAAGCTAATAGATTAGTGGACATATGGCGCGAACAGCACCCCGGTGAAAAAGAGTACACATTTTACGCTACAGCAGGATAGACTACCTCTTTGTGTCCAACAGAATGGTTTCGCAGATCTCCCACACGGGAATCCATGATATTTCATGGTCGGATCATGCACCTGTAGAGCTGCGGTGCACTGACCTTAGGTTGGACAGACCAGGAGCGACATGGAAACTGAATGAGTTATTAATAAAAATCCCCGAGATTAAAAAACAAATAGGGGAGAAAATCAGGGAATATTTCAATGAGAATGTTGGTAGCGTGACGTCTCAGTCCACTCTATGGGAGGCCCATAAGGCGACTCTACGTGGTGAGCTCATAGGGTTAGCGAGCAGGCGGGAAAAAGAAAGGGAAAGTAAGATTAAGATCCTACAATCTGAGTTGACAGCCCTATCCGCTCTCCATAAAAATAACAAACAAGCACAGACCCTTCAGGCCTGGCTTGATACTAAAACGAAACTAAATTTACTGACGTCCTCCCGAGCTGAGAAGGAGATGACCTGGTCCAGGCGTAAATTCTATGAAAAAGCGAGCAAGCCAGATACCCCACTTGCCAATAAACTTAAGAACATTAATCGGGACTTTCACATCCAGGCAATTCGAACAAAAACAGTTGACCTCACTTCTGATCCCAAACAAATTGTAGAAGAATTTAAAACATATTATGAGACCCTCTACGATGGGCAAAGGTCTCCCATTGTGAGAACACTCATACGCAGCTGAGGACATTCTTAAAGGCGGCAAAACTACCCAGATTGGGCAGGAAAGAAAGGGACGCACTACAGGAAGATTTTACAGGTGAGGAAATTACAGAGGTAATCAAATCACTGAAGCCATCCAAAGCCCCAGGTCCGGATGGCTTCTCTAATCTATACTACAAAAACTTCCGCAAAATCCTAGTGCCTCACCTGGTGAAACTGTTTAACTCATTTTTAGAAGGTGCCCCTATACCTGGCCCAATGCTCCAAGCGTCTATCTCAGTGATCCCGAAACCCGGGAAGGACCCAGCTGATTGCACAAGCTACCGTCCGATATCCCTTATCAACTCGGACACCAAAATTTTCTCCAAATTGTTGGCTAACCAACTAAACACAGTTATGCCAAAGCTGGACCACCCTGATCAAGTAGGGTTCATATGCGGGAGGCAGGCGGCAGACAACACTAGACGGATCATAGACTTAATTGATTTGGCACAAAGGAAACACATTCCGTCTATGGCACTAAGTCTGGACGCCGAGAAGGCCTTTGACCGCATTGACTGGCCCTACCTCAAAGAGACGCTTGGGGAGTTCGGCATAGGGGGGAGAATGTTGGGCGCCATTCTGGCTCTCTATCGGGAACCGAGGGCGAGGGTCAGACACCAAGGCTTCCCGTCGGAAGAATTCCCGATAAGGAGTGGCACCAGGCAGGGATGTCCTCTGTCCCCACTTATCTTCGCATTATGTATAGAGCCTTAGCGGCACATATCCGTAACAACCCCGATATAACAGGAATACAAATCAATGAGCAGTCACATAAGGTGGCCCTGTATGTAGATGATATTATATTAATGTTATCTAGCCCCTTACTTCCCTGCCGAATGTCTTCAGCCTGCTGGGCGAATTTAATAAGATTTCGGGTTTCAAGATCAATCAGAAGAAATTAGAAGCGCTAAATATAAACCTGCCAAAGGTCACCGAAAAACTAATTGAACTAAATTTTAACTTCAAATGGCAAGCCTCCTCCATAAAATACCTAGGGGTTAACATCACAAAAGATTATAACGCCCTATATAAACCCAATTACCCCAAGCTTATTAGGACTTTGAAGGAGGATCTCAGGACTTGGTCGGGTTACGCAATCTCATGGATCGGCAGGATCCAAAGCCTTAAGATGAATCTTCTCCCCAGAATCTTGTATCTTTTTCAGACCCTCCCGATACAAGTGGCCAAGGATGACATCATCCGTTTACAGTCCTCCATGGTGAAATTTGTTTGGGGTAACAAAACACCACGCATTAAATCGAGTATTCTAATTAGACCCAAAGTTCGAGGAGGCATGGCGGTACCTTGCTTGATATCGTATCATAGAGCGGCCCAATTAACCCAAATTATTCAGTGGCACATGCACCCTAGCCTGCGTAGATGGGTGGAGTTGGAAAAAACGTGCTGCGCCCCCGTAGATCTACAAGATCTAATTTGGCTTCCAAAAAAGGTTCAAAGGACCATGGGAGAGCCGCTGGCCGCACTGAGCAGCTCATTGGCAACTTGGGAGAACACCAGATATAGGTGTGCCCTTACTACCCAGCACACCTTTATGACCCCGCTTATGGGGAACCCCGATTTCGCTCCGGGCCTGTTAAGTAAGAATCTAGCCACATGGAAAACATAGGGCCTCACGAGGCTACTGCATCTGGAGGGATGCCAATCAATAAAATCCTTTGAACAAATTAAATCGGAAACAGAGATGCCGAACTCTGAATTTTTTAGATACCTCCAGATAAGAGCTTTCTATACAAAGATCCCAAAGCGCCCCCGGCGTACAAATTTTGAGCAGCTGTGTTCAAGAGGAACGGACACCACGGGACTCACGTCTAGGATTTACAGAGAGGTGGTCTGTCCTGGGGCGGACGACGACATCAAACTTAGCTATAGGAACAAGTGGGAGGCGGACTTAGGGGAGACGATAGATGACGAGGACTGGACCACAATAGTACTGGCAGCAGCTAAAAGTTCCATATGCACTACTTTGAAGGAGAATGCATATAAGGTCCTAATGCGGTGGTACCTTACCCCAATGAGATTGGCAAAGTTTGTAAAAGACTACCCCCCATTGTGCCCTAAACAATGTGGGGAACAAGCAGACTTACTTCACATGCTGTGGGGTTGCACCAGAGTGGCTCCTTTATGGGAGGAAATCCAGGATTGGCTACAGAGACTTCTCGAAACGGCGGTCCCCCTAGACACTTGGCTGCTCCTGCTGGGCAGGCGCACCCGGGGGCTGGGCAGATCAGCTCAGAAATTAATTGCACATTTTGCAACAGCCACGAGGTGCGAAATTGCAGCATTGTGGAAGCTACCAGATGTACCCACAATTACGAAAATTCGGAACAGAATTTGGTATATTTGCCGGATGGAACAATTGACGAGTCTGGTCAATGACACCGGCACAAACTTCCTAAAAGTCTGGGCCCGTGGCTAGACCAATCAGACATCCCCAGGGTGGACGCCACCACCATAATGCCTTGATAGATTGAGATGCATTCTCCTCCGAAGTAACGGTACTGACAATAATCAGACGGGGTACAGGTAGGGAAGACAGCCAAAGGGAGTTGCACTAATTAGGATGGGCCTGCGTTGGGGTGGTACGAATACGTATGAAGACAGGGACGCCTGGTATTCTAAGTGCGGTCTTCCCCCCCCACCCCCCTCCACACCCCACACCCCCACACCCACCATGAGGTCACTGGCACAGAAGTGAGACTCGTGTGTTTGGTCCAAACACACCTCTGTTAAAATCTGAATTCCTAATACATTCCTAACAGTGGTGAAGAGAAGGAGGCGATGCACATCTGACCAGACAAAAATCCAAAACGCAATCAATAAAAATCATTATTTTAATGAAAAACTGACAAATACATATCTATAGTGCACTCTCATGCGTTTCGTAACCTGGGGTGTATTTTGTCAAAGAGTCAAAGAGTCACATTGCTGAGACTTAAATATTTTTTTTCCCATGGAAAAAACATAAACCCACCCGCTGTCGTAAATCAGCTGTGAGATTGACAGTTTTACGACAGAGAAACAAAAACTACACAAACGACGTTTAAACCTGTCTCAGGATATACCCGCACATAACTTCCCTTCTGTAATATTAGACACACATGAGTCACATCCATGCATTTTGGCACTTATCACGGTAACAACAAGACTAATCCTGACCGTCTTAATTCTAAATTTGAGCGAGAAATGGATATCTGTCCTTATTACCTCTTACAAAATAGTTACAGTGCTGCACACCTCATGAGTATCAAATTGAGAAAAATACTTGCAGTTTAGTACCTTTGCTCCTGGGTCAGGAAAAACCTGAAAATAGATATGAAATGGAAGATCCAAGGCACTACGGATTTTAGAAAATTTATTATGTTAAACTAGAACAACGATTCGACCTGCTCAGAGGTCTTTATCAAGTGACTGGCATAAGTGAGTTGTGCACTTATCACGGTAACAACAAGTCTAATCCCGACCGTCTTAATCCTAAATTTGAGTGAGAAATGAATATCTGTCCTTATTACCTCTTAAACATGCAGTGTGTGGTGTCAGTACCTGCCACTCTGTGACACAATTACAGATTTGTAACTATTATTATGCAGAGCAGTTGTCGTTACATGATATTCTGATTTTAAATAAATTCCCTCCTAGGTTGAACACTTTCTTAGCCACGCCCTATAGCCTTTCAGAACCCTCCAGAGCAGGGGTGCGCAAATTTCCTGTGCTGCGCCCCCTGCCTACTCTCCCCCTGTATGGAACCCCCCTTACCTCTAATGCGGCGTCAAATGACGGTGCGGGGTCATGTGACATCACGTGACCCGCGGCATCATGTGACGATGCATCTCCTTGGCAATGGGTGTCAAATGACGCTGCGGGCTCATCTGACATCACGTTACATGACCCCCTGGAGACGCTTGGAGACGCTTGGATGGAAGTGGGGACTGAAGCCGACTGAAGCTGGGTAAGTGATCCATGCCCCCCAGTTTGCGCACCCCTGCTCCAGAGAATGCCTTTGAAGGTAGCCCTAAAAGGATTCTGTTTATAAAGTTGGCAGGAGAGCCATATTTTATGCCATCTCTAGCAAAACAACTGCCCTTATCTCAAGACTCCATACAACCCATCTGGCACTTTTAGTGAGCCAAACAGGATAGGCCCCCCAATTAAGTTCTCTTTGAAGACAAGTACAACCCCGGAAAAATTCCTGACCTGTTACAAACCCAATACATTGTATTTTTACACCAATTGTAGCTCATTAACCCCTGAAGCACCAGTGTAACGCCTGTATGCCCGCAGACCTGGCCAGTCCCCAGTACTGAGGTTGGTAAGGGTATAACACGCACCCACAGCAGTGAGGGCATGCCCGGAGTGTGGTAATGCGTTGCCGGGCCTGGAAAGAAAGGGGTTAACGTATACTTGCAAAGTCCGGGGTGCCAGAGAGCAGCGTAGTGGTGTCCGTAAGCCAATGTTCAGGGGTTGGAGAAAGCAGCAAAGTGAAGTCCGTAAGCCAAGGTTCAAGGGCAGGAGAAAGCAGAGTAGTCAAATCCAAAGCAGTAGTTCAAGCCAGGGGAATCCAAACAGAAGCAGGGACAGGAACCAGCGCTGAAACAAACAAGGGAGCTAGGCATAGACACTGCACACACAGGAGTCACAGGAAAGCTATTCAGAGCAATGAGGAAGTGGGCAGAGTGGGGTTATAAAGGAAGGAGAACCAATAGGAGAGAGAGCAGGAGCAGAGGGTTGAGTGAGAGTTTGCAGGGATAGGTCTGAGAGAGCAGGGGAGGAGACAGGGAAATAACTAAGAGATATGGCTTGTAAGCCACAGGGGGCGGAGCTAGACGGCAGATAACTGGAGCGTGTGCGCGCGCCCTCTGTAAGGGTATTTGTTGCAGGGTATATGCAACTACACACGTGGGTTTCTTGACAAGGCTTATTTAATTAGCCTTAAAAGATATACAGCACACAAAACAAAAATAGCTTTTCATCAGCAACAAACGAAAATGGCTTTTTCCTCAGCAAACCAAACAAAACAGTTTCTCTTTAGCAGACAGTTTATATATAAGGTAGCTACCCTTTTTTTATGCAGGGGACAGACAGTTCACAATTCAACTACTTTGCTACTCAGACCTTGTTTCAGTAATCTCTTTTAGCAGCTTACTCCTCTCTCCTCAACAGCCAGGCTCCATGTGTCTACAGCCTGGGTTTTAACACACCTTGATTAGGCAGCTGGGATCCAACTAATTGTTCCCAGCTGAAGTTAACCTAGTAAGTGCTGCACTGCAGACTAGACATAGGTTTTCCAGGCATATAACTGGTGGCTTTTATTTACCCTGTCACAGTATTATGTGCGTCCACCGCGCGTGTCACAGAACGTGAGGGAGGAAGCGCCGCGGGGGCGCTCGGCAATGGGGGTGAGAGAGACGGAGAGGCAGAGGAGAAAGGTAATGTGGAGGCTGGGGTAATAGAGACACGCCGGGGGCCGCGGAGGGGTACCAGTGAACGTGAACACGCGCGCACATTGCGGAGGACGCGCAGGTGGCCTGAATGCGCGTCAGGGCATGCCAACCATGCTGCAGAGGAACGGCCGCGAGGGAGAGAGCGAGGACGCAGGGAAGAGGGAGGGCTAGAGGTAGTGGAAACAGAGGTGACAGGGACACGCTGGGAAGCGCGAGCCCCCCGATCCGTCACAACCAGATGGATTAAAATACATAATGTCTCATGACATTATCATGACAGGGGTATTAATAAGGTGCATGATGGAAGCATGTCTCATTGAAAGTGAAACATCCTAGATGAAGGAGTCATCTTCTGAAACTCGAGGTTGGAAGACTTAGGTGGAACATGGTGACGTCCTTCTTCACTAATAAAGTAGTGCTGGGGTTCAAAAATGTCTCCTTATTATTGGACACTTTACAGCTAATAGTAATTCGAATTTACACTTACAGATGCAGTCAGATTTATTGTCACCCCTCACATGATCTGTTGAACTGCTGACCAAATGAAGTTGCTAAACAGAAGAACCCAGTTTATTGGGGGCAGGTGAAGGCGTAGTTGCCCCAGGGTGGGTGGTTAGGCTTCGTGGGAGGGTTGTAGGAGGTTACCACCGCTATGTTAATTAAGGGGTTAATCCCTCCCGCTACCCACCCGGGAGCAACTAACTCCATAGCCATGTAATCCATTGATTGCAACTATGGTGGCCAGGATGGAGGCTTTCCTCCTCCTCATCCAAGTGTGGCACCAACAACTCTTGACCCATGAAGCAATGAGCCTCAGCTTAAAGAACATCATGAAGTGCAGATGTCCACAATCCTCAGTTGCTTGAAGAGGAGTCACCGGTGAGTAGATTTCTTCTTATCTTCATCCTTGTCTTCTTTCTCCTCTTGAACAGGTCCAGGCGGAAATGCTGCCATGCAGTCTTCATACTGTCAAATGAGACGTGACAGACTTTATATAGGGCCTGTGACATCACATTTGACAGGCACATGGTACATCCAAGAATTCAATTGGTGGATGTCCCATGTGACGCCTTCCCTTTTTTTGGTAATGCATTTCACCTTAAAGGGAAGAAAGCATATGTTACCTGATTGGATGGCTTCCTTCCCTTTAAGGTGATGTCACATCACTCCAAAACAGGGAAGGCATCACATGGTACATTCTCCAATTGGATTGGTGGATGTACCATGGGATTCCATCAAGCTTGTTAGAGAAGTAATTTCCTGACAAACTTGATCGAATTTGACAAATGGAGATAGAAGACAAGGATGAAGATAAGAAGAAAATAAAAAAAGAAAGGAGATCTACTCACCGGTGTCTCCTTTTCAAGCAACTGAGGATTATGGACTTCTGCGTATCATGATGTTCTTCAAGCTGAGGATCATTGCTTCATGGGTCAAGTGTTGCTTGTGCTGCAGTTGAATGAGGAGGATGAAAGCCTTCATCCCGGGAAAGGTAAGATATACATTGATTGTATTTTATTTAATTGTGATTTTTTTTTTAGGGTGCCCATTGATTGACAATTTTGCTATCTGCCCCCCCCCCCCCCCATCGAGGGCATAGATAACCACAGTGGCAATCAATGGATGTATTGGCTAGTGTTTTTTTGTATTGTCTTTTAAGATTTGTTTTAGTAAGTGTGATTTTTTATTTTTTTAAGCATCACAAATGGACAAAAGCACTGTTAGCCATATTTGGCTGCTTGTGTGTTGCCCATTTGTATGTGTGTTGATGGGGGTAGAGGGGGTGGGGGATTGGGTTAGTTGCCCTGGGGAGGGTGGTTAGGCCTCCCGGGTGGGTAGCAAGAGGGGTTAACCCATTAGGTAATTAAGGGGTTACTGGCCAGTAGCTAGTTTTTTATTTTATTTTAATGTTGGTGCCAATGAAGTTGAGGATGAAGATGAGGATGGCCTGCATCCTGGCAGTGGCAAGTACAACTTTTATTTACTATAGGGTTGCTGGCTATTGATTGTTTTTGAATGGCCAAAAGCGCTATTAGGCATATATGGCTAATAGGGCTTTAGCCCATTATTGTATGTGGTGGTGGTGCTGGGGGGGGGGGGGGGGGTTGTTGGGGGTAGGGGGGTAGGTAGTAGGGTGCCCATTGTTTGTCAATGTGGTTATCTGGGCCCCTGTTGAAGGCATAGATAACCAAAGTGGCAATCAATGGAGTAAATGGCTGGTGTTTGTTTTGATTGTAATGTATTTTATTGTACTGTATTTGATTGTAATATATTTGATTGATTGATTGTATTGAAGGGGTGGGTGAAGGGTATAGTTGCCCCACGGTGCGTGGTTAGGCCTCCCAGGTTGGTAGCGGGTTTGGGTTAAACCCCTTAAATACTTTAGCGGTAGTAACCACTGTGATGGTAGGGGTAGATTTGGCTGCTCTTTAATAAAGATTAAGCCTGCCATTACCGCTACCTGTCAATGATATGATGTATTTATTTATGTATGTACAGTTTATTGTGCGAGTCATATATATGTTATTCTTAAAGAATGTAAAACAGTGATGTACAGCTCTGTTCAAGATGGTGGACCTGTAGGGGTTAACTCTCTTGCAGAAGGAGCTGTAATCACAACAGAGTTTGGTATTATAGGCCTAAACACTTTGATGGGATTAGGCCAATTGTTAAGGAACCAGGGAGAGGGCGACCACCTGCTGAGTGGACTTGTTCTGCAAGAAAGCTGTAAGCGCTGGGGCTGTATCTGTATTGTATGACTGTGGAGGGGAATTGTGTGGGCATTGTCCTGTATCTGCCCACATCCTGTGGATTATGTTAAGGGTAGTAAAGACCATATTTGGGCATGCCATTTTGGGCTTTCTGGCCTACCTTCAATCCCAGTAATCTCATCAACTGGGTCTATGGCTGTGTGCAAAGACCAGGACTATTGTTCCTACCCAAACTATCTAGACTCCCTGATTGGGACAGGGGAATAAATACTCCTTCTCCCTAGCCTTAGCTGAGGTATTCTGAACCTCATAGCCTTTGTGAAGGCTCTGTGCTGGCAATGGACTGGCAGAGCCCTGAAGAGAAAGAGCTGACAGGGAGTCAGCAGAAGGGAACTGAGGAGACCCAGTGCAGGGGCTTGGAGCATCTGGTGGAGCTGCAGTCTGTGTGGGAAGCATCAGCCTGAGCTGTTTTGAGTGAAGCAATGATGGGAATGCAGATAGCAATGACGGGCTAGTGGATAGCAAGGCAGTGCTGCCCATGCTACCAAGGACAGCGGCGCAAGTTGGGAACGCATATAGGGGTAAGCTTCCAGATGGAGGTCCCTGGACCTAGGACTTTAGGTTGGTCCCCCAGTTCCCTCAGTTGGGTGAGTTTTTCTATGTGTTTTATGTACTGGAAGTTTGTGGAAACCTTTTCCAATAAATTCCCTTTTGTTTAACTCTGCAGTTCTGTCTAGTGCAGATCCCTGGTGTAATTGTCCTGGTCTCCCGTAACAGCCACTACGGTAATTAAGGGTTAACCCTTCCTGAAACCCTACCGGGGTGCCTAACCACCCACTATAGTAACTATAGTACACCTTTCACCCACCCCATTAAAACACCAGTAACCCCTTATTTACTTTAGCGGTAGTAAATGCTAAAGTAATTAAGGGGTTACTGGTGTTTTTTTTTTTTTTTCAAAATATTTTTATTAGGCATTGATACAACAGGTGATAATCAGATACATTTCACAGCCTAATACGTAAACATGTTAACCTTTTTTCTTGGGGGGGAAAGAGAGACAATCTTGATTGTCGATGAAAGGGGGGTCCTCATAGAGGGAGGACAGAGGGGAGGGGGGGAGGGGGGAATGGAGGGGAGGGGGGAAGGGGGGGGGGTGTTCACAGCCTGGGGGCCACATTCCCGAATCTGTCAGTGTCGGGGGGCAGGCGCGAGGGCTTATAGGGCCGAGTTCGATCTCTAGGGAGGTGTCTACGTGGGTCCTTCATCTCGTGAGAAGTATCCAAGGCTCCCATATCTTATAGAATGGAAAGAGCTTTTGTCTGAGCATTGCCGTCAGCTTCTCCATTAGCATCACTTCACTGATCCTTTTTTTGATGGATCTTTTGGATGGGGTGGTTTGTTTTTTCCAGGATGCCGCTATCTCACATCTGGCCGCAGTGAGAATAAAGGAGATCAATTTTCTCGTTGCACGTCCAACTCCGGGTATTGGCCTTGCAAGTAGGAAGGTCAGCGGTTCTATAGGTAATTCTAGGTCTGTGACCTCTTTTATCAAATTGTGGACCTTAGTCCAGTATTTTATAATTTCCGGTCCACCAGATGTGGGCCATGTCTCCTCTAAGTCCGCAGCCTCTCCAGCACAGGTCCGACGCCAGGGGGTAGATCTGACTTAATCGCACTGGGGAGGGTACCAGTGATAGAGAATTTTATAAATATTTTCCTTTGTCGTGGTGCATAAGGATGTTCCCGAGGCTGCCATCCAAATTTCATCCCAAATCTCTCTCTCTCTATTGTGATATTCAAGTCGGCTGCCCATTTGAGCATATAATCGTGGTTTTGGGGGGCCACCGAGTTTTCTAGGACGGTGTATATGTCAGAGATTAGTCCCTTTTGGTAGGTATTTGCTTTACAGAGCCGCTTGAATTTTGTGAGAGGGGGGTATTCTGGAGCTGGACATATTTTTTGGGCAAAGTGTCGAATTTGTAGGTATTTAAAGGGGTTACTGGTGTTTTAATGGTTGGGCATCGGCCCTTTGTTCAATGATGGTGATGACGAAGAGGAGGAGGAGAAGGATGGCCTTCATCCTGGTAGGGGTAAGTAAAACATTTATTAATGTATTTTATTTTACTATATATTTGAAGGGGCAAAAGCGCTAATAACCATATTTGGCTACTAGGGCAGTTGCCCATTCCTGTTGGGGTGGCTTGTTGAGGGTAGAGGGGGTGGGTGAACGGGGTGGATGCTCCGGGATGGGTGGTTAGGCCTCCCGAGTGGGTAGTGGGAGGGGTTAACCCCTTAATTACCTAAGCGGTAATAACCGCTAAGGTAATTAAGGGATTAACCCCTCCTGCAACCCTCCCAGGAGGCCTAACCACACACCCTGGGGGCACTGCCCCTTCACCCTCTATACCACAACAAACCTGGTACTTCTGTTTAACCCCTTCATTACCTTAGTGGCTAGCCGCTAAGGTAATGAAGCTACTTTTATTATTATTTTAATTACATAGTAAATTTCCCGGTCACGTGGGCCATTATGCAGGGGAGTGACAAAGTAATATTGCTGAAATGAATATACTGTTGAAATTACTGAAAAGGACTGGGGGAGTTTATTGAGAGGAAATTGTTAGCAGTGTGCAGAATCCATCTTGTCTTTGTGTGTGTTATATGTTAGTATGCATGTTGATGCAAGAGTGAATTTTGCTCCAGAGGGGGGAATATGGACTGTGCCTTGGTGCTCAAACACTCAAGTGTTTTGGTCAGCTAAAAGGAACCAGTTTCAGGTAGATGAATTGATCTTTTGAGTTAGTCTGGGATAGATTAGAAGACCTGTAACTTGACTGGTTTAGAAGAGAATTATCCCCTTGTGTACAGGGAATGCTGTGATGTCATTATCTTCTGCCTAGTAACCTATGTTAAACAAAGGAATCTAAAATGTATTTAAAGCCTGCTCGGTCCCTCCCCTGGCAGAGTGTCTAATGGACAATTTTCGTGCATGATCATACTCTGTGCTGTACGTACAGGCAATAAACTTCTCATTATCAACGAACCCTTGTTTGAGAGTTTGCATACATCAACAGAAGTATTACATTTGTAGGAGATACCAGGAAGCAGTGGGTCCCCGGGGCTTAAATTAATGCGGTTCTGCTTCAATACCATGTTATTAAAATAAAATAAAAACATTGCAGTTGCCTATTAGAAATGCGTAGGGAGATGGGCCGCTTCTGTCTGCTCTCACTGGGCAGCTCTTCCAGACTAGTGCAGTCCGATAGGATTAACACAGCATGAGTCCCATCCAGTGTTAATCCTCATGGGCAATTTGTCTGGCCGTGGGGAATCCGTGGTCTGGCAGTGGTCAGGCTGCGTTTCATTTGCAGTTTGCGGAGGAAAACTCGTTAATAAAGCTGACTGCATCTGTAGCTCTGTTCATTAATGTCCACCTTTCTCAACTCCAAACCATCCAAAATGCTGGTGCCAGATTCATCTACCTCACTGACTGTTCCACTTCTGTTGCTCCACTACGCAAATCCCTACACTGGCTTCCCATATCCTCCAGAATCAAATTTAAAATGGTAGGTCTGACTTACCAAGCTCTGAACGATGCTTCCCCCCCCACCCCCCCCGCTTTTTCATCATAGCCATTATCCTCAAATATATACCTAAATGCAATATCACCTCCTCTCACTACAAGTCTTCTTTTGTGCTGCCTCCTCTCTCTGGAATTGCATACCACGTAAGACTCTCCCCCAGTTCTCAGACATTTAAAAACTCCCTGAAAACTCAACTTTCCAAGGAAGCCTATCTAGCACACCCCTAACACCCTTCCCAACCCCCTCCCCCAGCCAATCCTATTGGTACCATCCATGCAGCTTGACCAAACTCCACCCTATCTAACACCCCCCTAACATTCACACACCCAAACCTTAATGGGACCAGCTGTGCAGCTCGACCATACTTTATCCTGATGCATACTCCAACCTACATTGAGCAGCCACCACTGTTTGTTTCAACATTGTCCCTCATTATAAGCTCTTACGAGCAGGGCCCTCATTACCTGTTTGCATTTGTTTGTGTATTCTTGCCCATATTTGTATATAACTGTTTATGTAACTATCAAGTCTCTGTACCCACACTGTAACGCGCTGTGGAATATGTTGGTGCATTACAAATAAACAATAATAATAATAGTTAGATGTACATATATGTAACATCTTTAAAAACTCCTGAACGTAGCTCAAAAACGCTCAGTAGTTAAAGAAAAGCCACAGACATCTGGAGCAATCATAAACACCAGCACATTGCCTAAGCTGAATTTCAAAGGATTTCAGCGCCCATCACTAACAATTTATGGGACAACAGTTTGAGAATTAATGTAACTGCCTCCCAGCAGAGGTGGTGAAGGCGAATACAGTGAGCAATCCAAAACGGTTTGAAATAAACGGTTTGGAGCTCCAGATCAGAACCAATGCTAATACCACCGTAGCCCTGTGACAGGGTGAATGAACGTCACCAGCCATATACCTGGCAAACTTATGTTTAGGCTTGCAGTGCAGCAATGACGAGGTTAAGTTTCAGTTGAGAAGGGCTGCTTAATTAGTCTGATCCCAGCTGCATAATGAAGGCGTTTTAAAACCCCCAGGCTGTACACACATGCACGCTAGCTGGTCAGGAGACAGGACTGAAATACTGAAGAGATTACTGCTATAAGGTCTGTTTTTCAAAGTACATGTGTGATGAACTGTCTGTGTCCTGCATGCTGAAGAGAAGCTGCCTTGTATCCTATGCTGAAGAGAAGCTATTTTGTTTTTTATGCTGAAGAGAAGCTATTTTGTTTTTGTATGCTGAAGAGAAGCTATTTTGTTTTGTGTGCTGTATGTTTTTAAGGCTCAATAAAGAAGCCTTATCAAGAGAACCCGCGTGTGTGGTTACATGTACCTTGCAACAAGCCCCTGTTACTAGTTTTAAATATTTGGGTATATGGTTTGACTCCCATTTAACATTTGGGATGCACATTGATACCCTGACATCCAAAACCTATACCAAACTAGGTGTACTTTATAGGAAAAAATCCTCCCTAAGCCTGCTGGTCAGAAAGCTTTTCGCACAGCAGATGCTAATGCCAATTATCGACTATGGGGACATAGTATACGGCTCAGCACCCCGAACCCACCTTAGCAAAATTGATACCCTCTACAATTCAATATGCCGTTTTGTCCTCCAATGCAACTACAACACACATCACTGCAAAATGCTCAAAGAACTAGATTGGTCATCACTCTAGTCTAGGCGCATAGTTCATCTTTCCTGTCTTGTCTTCAAATTCTTTCTGGGCAATCTACCCATCTATCTAAACAAGCTCCTCCACCCTACCACATGCAGCACTTATCATCTGAGATCTGACTCCAAAAGACTGTTCATGGTTCCAAGGTTCAACAAAGTATCCGGCCGCTCCTCCTTCTCTTACAGTGCACCCCAAAACTGGAACAATCTAACAATCTCACAACCGCCAACAGTCTAAGTTCTTTCAAAATTAAGCTGTCTCACATTTTAATCTGGTCTGTAACTGTTACATACGCCTACAATATATATTATCTTTAACTGTGCATGCAATGTCTTGTATATAATGTATACCCCTGCTCACTTAATGTAACCATGTATTTGTCATCATAATTCTGTGCCCAGGACATACAGTACTTGAAAACGAGAGGTAACTCTCAATGTATTACTTCCTGGTAAAACATTTTATAAATAAATAAATAAACATAATTGTATCCTAGATATAGAAAATGACCAGGGAATACGTAGGTTTGATTGCTTCATGACAGGTAGGAAGATGAGTGGGTGATAACTTGAGCTTCTTATCTGCCGATAATATGTTTCTTTCTATCTATTCCCCCTTGTACATTTACACTGCAGATCTACCTTAAGAGCACTGACTATTTCTGTGCCATATAACCAAGATCTGTTAGTTGTATAACACAGACACTGGTTTTACCAGTTTCATAACTCAGACATTCATTTGTAAACCAACTGAATGCATTTCTCTGTGCCAGTCCTAACTGAACGCCTCGGGCAATCTCATTCAACACTCCTGCCAAGCATTGTCTATAGAAAAGCAGCAGAGACAATTTAGGTGAGTTCTTTGACATATAGGTTTAATCCTCACTCTAAGAGATATGTGCAGAGGTACATTTATTGGAGACCGATTAGGGTGAAATTATATCCTGGCTTTATTGCGCCTATTCCTTTAACAAGAAAAAATATACAAAAACAAACAAAATAAAGGCCTACTCCACTTTGGAGAATAACTAAACCTTTACTCTAGCCCTTTCTAACTGGGTGGGTAGCTAAGCTGGTTACCACCCTAAACATATTCATTATATATATACCATAATACTGAGTTAAGTTATGGTGAGTAAAAAAAGTGACAAAACCCCTCCACAGGAAAGCAAATATGCAAATACAACTGTATGCTCATCTGCATGTCTTAGGCAGGTCTGCAACCCCACCTTTCCCCATTATCACCCAGCATACAGCACTTCCACTGCAGCAAGGGATTCTGGGAAATGACATGCAAATGAGCACGCAGTGCCACTTTTTGCTTCAAAAACCATTTTTAACATGGTTCCCTATAGGCTTAAGCTTGCTGCATGGTCACAGCTTTGAGCACAGCCAGTTAATGAACCCCACACTGATGAGACCCATTAAGGTCGAAACAGCTGTCTGTGGGTGGTTTTCTGGGTATGCACCTTAACCCTGGCTGTGCTCAAAGCTGTGACCATGCAGCAAGCTTAAGCCTATAGGGAACCATGGTAAAAATGGTTTTTGAAGCAAAAAGTGGCACTGCGTGCTCATTTGCATGTCATTTCCCAGAATCCCTTGCTGCAGTGGAAGTGCTGTATGCTGGGTGATAATGGTGAAAGGTGGGGTTGCAGACCTGCCTAAGACATGCAGATGAGCATACAGTTGTATTTGCATATATATATATATATATATATATATATATATATATATATATATATATATATATATATATATACACACACACACACACACACACACACACAACCGACCAACAATAAAGTCTCATCTGTATCTGTTGTTGTAGCTGTAGGGGAAGGCTTGTTCTCCTGGGTCCGCATCCCTGTGTACTATGGCACTCTCTGTGTCCAGGTATAGAGAGGTCTTGTCCCCTGGTCTTGCTGTCAGCATACAGTCCTTTTGTGTGCATCAGGACATCATATTTTCCTCAGGTCTGCCCAGTTGTGGGCTAAGGTAATCTCTGCAGTCCTCCTTCTCCTTATGTCAGCCCAAATGTGAGCTAAGGAATCTCTCCTGTTTCTCACATAAGGCTTTTTCTAAGAGTCCTAATCAGCCAGTTGGAGTCTGGTTGATTGCCTGTGTGCAATTAACCAGCACACTGCTGGATTTAGAGGCAGTTTCTCTCAAACAGTGATAAATCTCTGTTACACTCCCATACCTATATTTTGTAATCAGTGAAAGCTAATGCAAGGTTTACAGCTCCAGGCTGTCTAATCTATTTAACAGTCTGGGAATTTTCCTTAGAAGATAAAATAGTTTAGGAATTCCAACCACAATGGATTCTCTAACATGCATGCAAAATACTGTGTATATTGTGAGTTTTAAACAGTCAGTGCCAAGTAGGATTACACATAAATAATGGCATGCTTAATGGGTTAAAGGTTTAATCCAATGTAGGACCAATTTGACATAATGACAGTGTCGTGTTTAATGTGTCAAAGTATCAGTGCCAAGTGGGACCAAACTGACCTAATTACGATGGCATGTTCACAAATCCCACTCAAAGTGCATTCCCCTGCATAATTCACATGCATCATTTTGTGTATATTGCGAGCTTTAACGAGTCAGTGCCAAGTAGGATCATACATACCTAATGACAGTGATACTGTACTGTATGTTTAATGGGTTAAAGGTCAGTTTCATGTAGAACTTCTTGGAACTAGTGACTGCGATACGTTGATGGCTAAATATTAATAGATAAAAATAAGGGTTTTTCAAATACTTTTTGAAAGTGTATCCTGGAAATGTTTGGAAACATTGTAACCAGCCATATAGGATGGCCTTAGCTCTTTCTAATATATGCATATGCATATCTTTATTTATAAAGCGCCATCCATGTACATAGCACTTTACAGCAGTAACATACATGACATAACGGGAATAGGAACTTTGTACATAAAAGTAGACATTAGGAAAAGAAGTCCCTGCCCCGAAGAGCTTACAATCTAAGTTCTTATCCCATACCCTTCCCGAACTGGCTTGGTAACAGGGCCATCCTTGCGAAAGGCTACATTCACAGCCGAAATGTAGGAAATCCTGCCAAATAAAACCTATTTTTTTGGCCAACAACACCGTTGTGCCCTTCTCTCTTCTACACGCTCTGTGATGGGGGCATTCATAAATAGAATTACTTATCCTTAGGCTGGAACCAACAAGACTGACAACCACTACCCCTCATTCCCTCCATTCAAACTCCCTGTTGTAAATTAAAATTAAATATTTTACACTTTGATTTTATTTAACCATTTCACTGCCAGGCAACTTGGAAATATGATTGGCCGCTGTATCAGGTGTACACTGTGGTTGCTGTTTCCTCTCTCTTCCTTGCTGTCAATTGGTTTCTCCCTCCCAATCGAGGGCAGTAAGTTACATCATCAAATTGGAATGAACACTTCACCTGATTTCATCACCCCCTGTTGTTCAATCCCAGGCAGGAGGCATTTTCAGAGAGACTTTCACTCACTTCGAAAAGTCAATTTAGAAGGGGGCTGCAGGAATATGAATTGGAAATTTAAGTTTATTTTTTTACTTCAAATAAAAATAAAATCTGTAGGATTTTGAGGTTCTGGGCCAAAATATGTTATTATTTTTATATACTGTGTTTATTTTGAATTTTCATTTTGGAACATTAATGGGGATTCAGGGAAAAAAGGCAAGAAAGAGGTATAAACCCGGTTGTAAATGTTATCCAGATATTTATTCACTAATTTCAGATACAAATAATTAAAAAAGGGGGTGGGGTTGGGAAGTGGAACTGAGGGACAACAGGCAGATGCAATAGTTATTTGTAAAATATGCGAGGCACGTGCATGACCTCAATGCGGGGGCACGCAGGCTAAAGAAGCACCGTGCACCCCGTCGGAAAAATCTATAAAATCCCCTGATCACCGCACCGATCGGTCCGGCGGGACACCCGGTCAGCCGGGGGAACTAGCGGAGATTTCCCTCAAGAAAACGCCAACGCCGGGAACCCCAGATCTCTCCCGTTTCAGCCGCGGGCAGCAAGCAGCACCAGAAAAGAAAAAGAAAGATGGCGCCACTGAGCGCACAGGAGTGCACACCTGCAGGTATCAACAAAGGAGTTGCGGATCTTGAGGGTGGATATCCCCAACAGAAAGGCTACATTAAGAAACCAGGCAGAGAGGGCCACAGCAGGTGAGGAGGCAGTGGGGGGAGCTGCTACTAACAGAGAGCTGACCATGGCAGAGGGAGACACAGTGGTTACTAAACAGGACCTCCAGAACATGCTTAAAGAAATGCAAGCAAGTTTTCAGTCAGCTCTGGACAGAGCCGTAAAGGAATTTTAAACAGAATTCTCTTTACTAGTGTAGCCAGGTTCCCCTCTTACCTCCAGGCTGCGTGAGGGGGACGGCTGTGTGGTTGCTGCCGGGAGATTGTGAGCTGGCGAGCGGGTCGCCAGTGCTCCGCAGAGGAGGCCGCCATTTTGTTTGTGCGCATGTGCAGAGAAGGCTCGTGCATGCGCAGATAGTATCTAGCGTTGCGGTGGCCATCTTTGCACACCTGGCGCATGCACAGTATAATGACAGCGGCGGCCATTACACCCATAGATCCCCTGGCATCTACAAGTCCCAGCAGCCTCAGGGGCTGCAGACCACATGTTTGCCAGCAGCCAATAGGGCTGCTGCGTTTAAAACAGTTAGAAAAGTGATAACAGTTAGGACAGTGATAACAGTTAGGACAGTTAGGGCAGTTGGGAGAAGGGTTCAGAAGAGGGAGGTAGGGTCCCAGGTGTCAGTAGCCCTGGGACTAGGCCAGATTTCCCCTGCAGGCCCCAGTTACTCCCAGACTCACAGTAGGCACATGCAGCTGTATAGGGAAGCCCATAGTTAGGGACCCTTTTTCATGTGTTGTTCATTATCAGGGACACAGTGTCTACGCCACGTGGTGACGCGTAACTTGTGGTCTGGGATCAGATCACCTAAGTTCAGAGACTATCTATGGTGGGACACTCCTGCTGGAAACCACCCCACGCGGAGGCGGAAGGCGTTGTTTGAGCAGACTGCCCGTTGACTGTTGTTGAGCTACACCCAGGGGCTGGCACGCCCGGGAATGTATCCACATAAATGCACCAACATTCCCCTTCCTTATCTTACCCTGTCCCATCTCCTGTTAAACCTTCTACCCTGTCCCACTCCTGTCCCGTTCCTTCTACCTCTCTCCCACTTCCTCAGTGCATGCCCCGCAGACCTCACGCTTCCGCGCGGTCCTCGAGCCCCTGCAATAGCGCTCCCCACTCCCAGTCACCCGTTGCGCCCACGAGCAATACCTTGCCATCCTTGGCGATCCCGTCCGCTCCTCTGCCTCCCTCCTGCACGTTCCCGCGGCGCGGCGCTCCGAGCGCGGCCCCTGGCGCGGCCTGTGCACGCTCCCCCTCCACTCACGTGGGGCGAGCGCACACGCTCCTCCTCCGGGCTCTGTCCGCCCTCTGCATCCTCCTCCCGGTTCCTGCGGGCCATCTCACTCTCCCGGACTGTGCGCGCGCATCCTCAACTTGCAGAGGGCACGCGCACACGTTCCTTTTCTCCGCCTTGCCACTACCCTGACTCCTCCTCCCAAGCTCCACCGGTTACTCCCCTGATTGCTCCTTCTGTCTCCTCCTCTCTTCTCCCTGACCTATCCCTATCTTCTCCCACTTCTCTCTCTGCTCCTCCCCTCTCTGTCATTGGTGCACCTTCCTTTATAATCCCTGTCTGTCCACTTCTTCCTCGCTCTGCATAGTTCCTGTTTCCCTGTGTGCTGACCTATGCTGTGCTCCCTCTGTGTCCCTGCTGTATCCTGCTCCTGTGTTTCACCTTTGGATTTCCCTGGCTTTGACCCTGCTTGCTCTGACGACTCTGCTCTCTGTACCCTTTGAACCTTGCTACGCTCTCGACCACGTTGCTCTCTGGAACCCTTGGACCTGGCTATGTACCCCGACGACTCTACCTTCTGGAACCCTTAAACATTGGCACACGGACACGACTATCCTCTCGCATACTACTAAGGACGTTGCAAGTATTACTAACTACTCTTTCAACAAGCCCAGCAACGCTATACCACACTCCTGGCTTGCTCCCACTGCTGTGGTTGTGTGGCGTAATACCTTTACCACCTCAGTTCTGGGGTCTTGCCAGGTCTGTGGGCATACAGGCGTGACATTATGCAGAGCCCAACAAATGCAGACCCCCCTGAGGTGGGTACGAGTATTTCCTTAGAGGCCTTACAGTTTGTCAGTAACCAACTCTCTACCGTTTCCCAACAATTGGCAAACTTCTCCCCTCAGGAGAATCTCTCGGCCCCCATGCCATCAGTGGCCATGACTTACCCCCATTCTGGGTCTCGGATTCCCTCTCCGAACCGTTACAATGGGGATCCCCTCGCCTGCCGCGGTTTCTTAAACCAATGTGAGGTGCAGTTTGAGATGTCCCCCTCCCTGTTTCCTACTGGCCACAGCAAAGTAGCTTATATCTACGCCCTGTTAACCGGAGACGCGCTCGCCTGGGCTTCCCCCCTGTGGGAGCGGAAGAGTGAAGTGACACAAGATTACTCTCTCTTCAGACGCGAGTTCCAACTAGTATTTGATACCCCTACACGGCGTGAGACAGCCGCCTTCTTTCTTTTTCACGTTTCTCAGGCCTGAAGATCCGCTGCCAAATACGCCATCGAGTTCCGCACGCTGGCCGCTGAAGTCCAATGGAACGACGAGGCACTCGCTGACGCATACTGGCATGGACTCACGGATACGTTGAAAGACGACCTTGCGACTCATGCCCGGCCTTCCTCCCTAGAGGAGTTGATTACCTTGAGTTTACGCATGGATCAGCGTACTCAGGAGCGGCGGCATGAAAGGACTTGTTCTCGTTCTCCCTCTTCTGTTGTCTCTCATAGGTCGCCTACAACTCCGCTCCTGGCACTGGACTCTCCGGAACCGATGCAGGTCGGCAGTCAGCAGCTTCGGGCCATGGAAAGAGCGCGGCGTCGCCTGAATCGACTGTGCTTCTATTGTGCCTCTCCGGAACATCGTCTCCAGAATTATCCTCTGAAGCCGGGAAACGGGCACACCCAGTAAAGGTAGAGGGGCTTCTACTGGGTACTGTCTCTCCTTGCCCCTCTCCTCCTGACACTCTCCCTAAGAAATTGATGCTTCCTGCTACGTTGGAGGGTCTGAATCTTTTTCTGAAGGTTGAAGCGTTCATCGACTCAGGTTCGGGTGGTAACTTCTTGGACCAGAAGTTTGCTTCAGAGAACCAAATTCCCATGGTCAGAAGGAAGACTCCCATTGGCCTCGAGGCCATTGATGGCCGACCACTCCAGCCGGCATTTATCATTTGGGAATCTATTCCTCTCACATTGACCCTGGCTGATGGCCATAAGGAGGTAATCATCTTCGATATTTTTCAATCTCCTTCTGTGCAAATTATTTTAGGATTACCTTGGCTTCAACTCCATAATCCGCATATTGACTTGACCGGTGTTCTGCCTCTCCAATGGCCTTTGTCCACTGATTCCGCTCCCCAGAAGTCTCCTGTTGCGGTGTTGGCCAGGCTGGATTCTGTTTCTTCCAATCTATTAACCCTTCCTACTGTGTATCACGAATATCTGGATGTGTTCAACAAGGTACAAGCGGAGATTCTTCCCCCACATCGTCCGTACGATTGTCCTATTGATCTCATTCCAGGTACTGTCCTGCCGAAGTCGAAGTCCTATCCACTCTCTGTCCCGGAGACTGAGCCTATGACATCCTATATTCAGGAGAATTTGGAAAAGGGATTCATCCGCAACTCTACCTCCCCTGCCGGGGTTGGCTTCTTCTTTGTGAAGAAGAAGGATGGATCGCTTAGGCCGTGCATAGACTTCCGCGGACTCAATAAAATCACGGTGAAGAACCGCTATCCTCTTCCGCTTATCTCAGAACTGTTCGATCGTCTCCAAGGGGCCTCTATCGTCTCTAAGCTCGACTTAAGAGGTGCCTACAATCTCATCCGCATAAGGGAGGGGGACGAGTGGAAGACTGCATTTAACACACGTTCTGGACATTACGAATACCTTGTTATGCCCTTTGGGTTATGTAACGGCCCTGCCGTTTATCAAGAGTTCATGAACGACATCTTCCGCGATGTATTGGGTACATTTGTTATAGTCTACTTAGATGACATTCTAATTTTTTCAAAAAATTTGGAGGAACACATTCAACATACCAAACTTGTGCTTTCTAGACTCTGTTCTAACCATCTATATGCGAAAATGTTCCATCAGTCTTCTACGGCCTTCCTAGGCTATATCATCTCCAGCCAAGGCTTCTCCATGGATCCAGAGAAACTGAAAGCTGTTCTCGATTGGCCACTGCCTAATTCACTCAAGGCTGTGCAGCGTTTTCTTGGCTTTGCCAACTATTATAGGAAGTTCATAAAAAAAATTCTTCTATTGTGCTTCCCATCACTGCCTTGACTAAAAAGGGTGCTGATGTTGCTTCCTGGTCTCCTGAGGCGGTTCATGCTTTTGAGGTTCTTAAGAAGGCTTTCGTTTCTGCACCCATCCTTCGTCATCCGGATACCTCCCTCCCTTTCACTTTGGAGGTCGATGCCTTGGACATAGGAGCCGGAGCAGTCCTGTCCCAGAGGACTTCTCCCCAAGAGAAACTTTACCCCTGTGGTTTTTTTCCCGAAAATTTTCTTCTGCCGAAAGGAATTATGATGTTGGTAATCGTGAACTTTTGGCCATAAAACTGGCTCTTCAAGAATGGAGACACCTGTTGGAGGGGTCCAAGGAACCAGTTGCTATTCTCACTGACCACAAAAATTTGTTATATATTGAGGGGGCTCGTCGCTTGGGATCCCGCCAGGCCCGATGGTCTCTCTTCTTTTCCCGCTTTAACTACACCATCTCATATATTCCAGGTACAAAGAATGTTAAAGCGGATGCTCTCTCTCACCAGTTCGCCACCGAAAACGATGCTAGCGAAACCACGGAACCCATTCTCCTTGCCAAATGTATTATTTCTGCGAACAACTTCGATGTGTTGGACGAGATCTACAAGGCTCAAGCTCACATTCCCAGCAGGTTCAGGGTACCTGAAGGTCGCCTTTACGCAGCTCCACACTTTCGCCATAAAGTTTTAATTTGGGGTCATTCTTCCAGAGCAGTCGGTCATCCAGGCTTCAAAAGAAGAGCAGATCTCATCAAACTGACTTTTTGGTGGCCTAAAATGAATCGAGACATTCTGGACTTTACCACCACCTGTCCTGTATGTGACCAGAGTAAGACTATCCATCACAAACCTTCTGGACTTCTCTTACCTCTTCCCATTCCGGAACAACCCTGGAAACATATTTCAATGGATTTCATTGTTGAGCTGCCCATTTCCAAAGGGATGAACACCTTTCTGGTCGTAGTTGACAGGTTCTCAAAACAGGCACACTTTATCCCCCTCAAGGGTCTTCCTAACTCCGCCACCCTGGCCGATGTCTTTGCCAAAGAAATTTTCAGATTACATGGCGTTCCCATTTCTATTGTCTCTGACCGTGGATCACAGTTCATTTCGAAGTTTTGGCGGGCTTTTTCTCAAAGACTCGGAATCTCGCTTTTGTTTTCTTCAGGTTACCATCCTCAAACCAATGGTCAAACAGAGAGGATGAATCAAACCCTGGAACAATATTTAAGATGTTTTATCTCGGACTCACAAGATAACTGGGTGGATCTCCTGCCATGGGCCGAATTCGCCATAAATTCTCTAAGAAACTAGTCTACTCAGGAGTCCCCATTCTTTATCAACTTCGGTTTCCATCCCAGTAGCCTTCCTCTCTCGCCTTCTCCTTCGGGAGTTCCTGCAGCCGATTCTCATGTTGTCAACCTTCAAGAATCGTGGAAAAAGATCCTCAAGACCTTACAATCGGCAGTGGCCAAACAAAAGACCAAAGCTGACCGTCATCGTCAACCTGGGCCCTCTTTCAAACCCGATGACCAAGTGTGGTTATCCTCCAAAAATATCAGGCTGAAAACACCATATCCGTAATTATCTCCTAGATTCCTAGGTCCATTCAAAATTTTGGAAAGAGTCAATCCTGTAGCCTACCGCCTTGAACTGCCTCCGACCATGAGGATTCCTTCAGTCTTTCACGCCTCCCTTCTCAAGCCCCTCATACCCAGTCCTCACTTTCCTGTTCCCTCTCGGAAACCCAATCCTGTCTCTACTGTTGGCCAACAGGAATATGAGATCCAGTCTATTATTGACTCCCGCTGGTCTAAGAATACTCTGCAGTTCTTGGTACACTGGAAAGGTTATGGTCCAGAAGAACGTTCTTGGGTTCCAGCACACCATATTCACGCCCCAAGACTTCTTCTCCATTTTCACCGGAAATTTCCCCTCAAGCCCTGGTTGGATCACTCGGAGATCGATCCTCAAGGGGGGGATACTGTGACTATCCAGGGGATTCCTTTCCCTTCCTTATCTTCCCCTGTCCCATCTCCTGTTAAACCTTCTACCCTGTCCCACTCCTGTCCCGTTCCTTCTACCTCTCTCACACTTCCTCAGCGCATGCCCCGCAGACCTCGCGCTTCCGCGCGGTCCTCGAGCTCCTGCAATAGCGCTCCCCGCTCCCAGTCACCCATTGCGTCCATGAGCAATACCTTGCAATTCTTGGCGGTCCCGTCCGCTCCTCTGCCTCCCTCCTGCACAGTTCCCGCGGCGCTCCGAGAGCTTGCTGGCACGGCTTGTGCACGCGCCCCCTCCACTCACACGGGGCGCGCGCACACGCTC
Organism: Ascaphus truei; assembly: GCF_040206685.1. NCBI lineage: Eukaryota > Metazoa > Chordata > Amphibia > Anura > Ascaphidae > Ascaphus > Ascaphus truei. Next base: position 12,470,480 of record NC_134494.1, on the reverse strand, counting down.
CTCCTCCGGGCTCTGTCCGCCCTCTGCGTCCTCCTCTCGGTTCCTGCGGGCCATCTCACTCTCCCAGCCTGTGCGCGCGCAGAGGGCGCGCACACGCGTTCCTTTTCTCTGCCTTACCACTACCCTGACTCCTCCTCCCAAGCTCCACCGGTTACTCCCCTGATTGCTCCTTCTGTCTCCTCCTCGCTTCTCCCTGACCTATCCCTATCTTCTCCCACTTCTCTCTCTGCTCCTCCCCTCTCTGTCATTGGTGCACCTTCCTTTATAATCCCTGTCTGTCCACTTCTTCCTCGCTCTGCATAGTTCCTGTTTCCCTGTGTGCTGACCTATGCTGTGCTCCCTCTGTGTCCCTGCTGTATCCTGCTCCTGTGTTTCACCTTTGGATTTCCCTGTCTTTGACGCTGCTTGCTCTGACGACTCTGCTCTCTGTACCCCTTGAACCTTGCTACGCTCTCGACCACGTTGCTCTCTGGAACCCTTGGACCTGGCTTTGTACCCCGACGACTCTACCTTCTGGAACCCTTGGACATTGGCACACGGACACGACTATCCTCTCGCATACTACTAAGGATGTTGCAAGTATTACTAACTACGCTTTCAACAGGCCCAGCAATGCTATACCACACTCCGGGCTTGCTCCCACTGCTGTGGGTGTGAGGCGTAATACCTTTCCCACCTCAGTACTGGGGTCTTGCCAGGTCTGCGGGCATACAGGCGTGACATTACGTCATTGTTTATTACCTCCCAGTAAATACTGTTTTCCATACTCTGTGTGTGTATTACTGGACATATTGTCTTAGGAGGGGTTATCCTACTATGGGAGGATCCTTCTCAGGTGGAGGCGCTGTTTAGTAGATATACATACACCCCAGGCTCCCCAGTAGCGGAGGATCAGTCCTCCAGTTTTCCACACAGGTATAGCAGCACACATAGTCGCCCTGACACAGGGGAAAGGGTGTTACACTAGCTAAAAGAACTACGGAGCTTGAAAATAAGATGGACATTTCCCTACAAAACCAGGTAAATACCGACGATGAGGTCCCGCGTCTCAATGATGAGATAAGAGCTATGAGGGATATGGAGAACAGGGAGCGAAGGCAGAATTTACGAATCCGCCATGTCCCTGAGTTGGTGTCCCGGAAGCCCTCCAGCCATATCTTAAGAGAATATTTACGTCAATTGACCCACAGCTACAAAATGGCGATCTTATGATGGATAGAGCTCATAGAGCCTTGGGTCCGAGATTTGACGACCCCAAAAGAAGCAGAGATGTGGTCCTAAGACTCCACCAATATGCAACTAAGGAAAGGATTATAAAAGGCTGCAGAAACAGAGGCTCAATTGGAATTTGAAAACAACTCCATCCTGATCTTCCAGGACCTGTCCAGGATGACAATTGAGAGGAGGAGAGGGCTGCGATCAGTAACGGTGGTGCTCCAGGAAAAGGGTATTCGCTACCAATGGGCCTTTCCATTCTGCCTTGTAGTCAACCATGAAGGCAGACAGATCTCGCTCCGGTACCCCGAAGAATCAGCATCTTTCCTATCTGTGTTGGGTCTGGCCCCCAGGGATGGATCAGGTCATCGACAAAGACCTCTGGAAGACGACACAGATGACGATAGATCAGCTGAGGGTGCAGTTGCCCGGAGATAAAAGCTTTAAGACCGTCTGTGCCTTTGAGGGACTCTTGTCGAACCACTCTCGTGTGGTTCTCTAGAACTTTGGAAGATTTAACTGGAATCCATGACTGTTTTCTCCAATCGACGATCTGCCTACATACGATGACCGTGAGATGTATACGCCGGACCTATAACTATGTTTGCTCTCCCTCTGTTTTTTCTCCCCCTTGTTTTTCCATTTTTATTCCTTGGAATCTTTGTAGGGACTGTTCCACCAGTCTTGGAGTTGACCGTCTATATCTTGGAAGGACTTCTGGATGATGCGTACCCCGATAGTATGGGGCCTTGAGTCTTGATTGTCCCCAGGCCTTTTGGCCTGGGGTGGGCCAGCTCATCCGCGCTATGGGAGAGTCTGACAGCCCATGCTCTCTCCTTTGCAGACAGAGCAAGACTAAACTAACTTTGCTACTCCCACTTGGAAGTCTCTGGAAGGGGCAGGCTCATGGACTGTACCTATCTCTGAAAGGCAGTACACATGCCATGAGTCACCACCTTACTTCCTTCACTTACAAGTGGAGTATAAGGGGGGGTCACTGACCCATAGATTAACCTGTTACTGCCTGGAGCTAACAGGACTTACATAACAGATATAGTATGTGGGAAAGAGAGGTATTATGAGACAAACCATGTTACACTTATGTATCCCTCCCATCCCCATTTATATTTGAAAAATCTCAATACAAATATAAATTTAAAAAAAAAATAAGCGTTCACGTGGAAACAATCAACTAATCCAATACAGAATTTTATGTTAAAGTGAAGGTCTTAGATATAGCTCTAGTTCTATAGAGAAGTAACAAGCCATTAAAAATCATATACAAACTCCCCTCAAAGTTCATATCTGTCATTTGTCTACCCTAAGGTTCCAGAATTTATAGAAATAATTGTTAATTAAACTGGTTAGTTTTTCGACAAACATAACTTGCCATGTATGGTTTTCTATCTGATTAATGCTGGGAGCTGTATCTTTGCACTTGGCTGCAAAACAGCACCTGGTTGCTGAGCGAATCTAGGTAATCAAATTATTTTCATTTATTGAGATATCAGGAAGTAGTCTATTTAGTAAGGCTGACCATCGATCAGGAGGTAAGGATAGACAGGATGTTGTTAATCAGAGTATAGATTTGTTTCCATAGATTGAACATATCGGGACACTGCCACCATACAGTATATGAAACATTGTGCCAATCTGTCTTCAATCTCTAAAACATAGTGGGTTGAGTTATCTTTATATATCCTGTTCAATCAGGCTACGCTTATATACCATCTTGTAACCATTTTCTTTAATTACAGTATTTATTGAAGTTTTAGTCACTGAATCCCAAATATCTTCCCAATTACAATGTCTAATAGTTCACTTAGATCAGTCTCCCAGTGAATATAACTACCGGTACATGTACATTCTTTTACGTATGACTAAAACACATTGGTGTAATTATAATATGGCAATTAGACCTATACTCTGTGGGGGGGGGGGACCTGCAGATATATTCCAAATATGTTGGAGGCTGGAGGTGCACTTGAGCAATAAGAGGTTGCAAAATGCCTAAATTGCAGATTTCTGAAAAACTCTTTGTTAGTGCAGCTTATTTTTCATTGGTAGTATTTTTTGTTACTAATATCTGATCACCTGAAACGAAATATGTAAGGCTCCAATAGCCAGCTTTTCGCTACTAGGCAAAAGCAGTTTTGATCAAACTTGGTTTACATGCTGTAATATTGCATAGAGGAATCATATTGGAAATCAGTGTGGTATGTTTCAATTTAAGCTTAGCAACTTCCCAAATACTTAAGGAGCTATCTATCGATGCGAGAAATTGAATGCAAGCAGGTCTGTATTCTCGGAGAGCCAAAGTAGCGTCTCAATCTAATGATTTTACTTCCATAGCTTCTATTTGGACCCATCCCTTAACCCCTTGATAGCCACAGAGTGCCACAGCCTCTCCAGCACTTTGTGAGCATGCATCCGCTCCCCGTGAGCGATCGCATGATCACAGCATCACTAGTGACAGAACAGAAAAGGACGAGTCCTCTTCCGTTCTGCAGTCGGCCAGATCATGTTCAGTGCTCCACTGGAGCACAGAACAAGATGTCTCCTCTAAAACAAGCAAATAGCATACTAAGTCATGGGTCCCTGGAATGCCTGACCACATGGGCTATTTCATGGGGTCCCCAAAAGGGGTTGATATCTGACTTTAAATGCCATAGAGGCAACTGACTCAATTGCAAGGATTTATAGTATGATAGAAAACCTGGAATAGACAGGCCACCAGCAAGAGTTGGCCTTAATTATATATTTATTCGGAGTATTCTTTCCAGACAAAATAATAAAAATACCACTTGTAAGTACTTTCACATGTCTCAGACAGGTTTGTAACCCTGCTTTTCCCCATTATCTCTTATCATACAATGCTTCCACCGCAGCGAGGGATTCTGGGTAATGACATGCAAATGAGAACACACAGTGCTTCACTTTTTATTTCTTGTCGATTTTAACATGGACCCTTATAAGATCATGTCTGTCGTATTATGCCCGTAATATAGTGCGGCATTTATAATTGGTTGTGGTTAGCCACGCATTCCATACTAGGGCCACGCGCACGCACGGCAGTGAGCGTGGAGCCGGCCAATCGGGGGGGAAGACTCCGAAAAGTATGTTTTCGCGCCGCTCAGAGTGAGGCTGCAATGTGTGTATGTATGTATGTATGTATGTATGTATGTATGTATATATATATATTGGGTGAAGATGACCTAGGCGCAAACAAAATGGAAGGGAGAAAATAATAATAATAAAGTGGGAAGTCCACAATAAATCAAAAAACAGAGCACCGTCAAGGAAGGGAATCCCAAAAAACAAATGTCACTATATCCGATTGGGAACGAGAAAATTCCTTGCTGTAGACAATTAGGAGTATGAATAATATAAGTAAAATATGGAAATGATGACCCGATGGTATAATACTATCAATCAGGATTGTAGATACTATAATCAGTGCAATACTTCAGTGAATAGTAGTCTTCTTAAAAAATGTAATTATAAAAACTTCACTTAATACAAAAATAAAACATATATATATACACACACACACCTTACTGGGAATGTGTGTATATATATATATATATATATATATATATATATATATATATATATATATATATATATATATATACATATATATCCATCCAATCCATATAAAAAATACCCCAAGCCATCCAATGCATATAAAAAATACCCCAAGCCCCCAACCCCTGATGAAGTCATCTTTGATGACGAAACGCGTAGGGCATGGTCTAACTGTGGCCGTCACTTGCCTATGAACACTATTGCTGCTGGACGTGAGACGTGAGCTCCTGAGTCCCCCGCGATTTAGCTGTGTTACATTCTATACCGGCACATAGGAACTCTGAACCATTTGTTTCCGGAGGGACTTTTATTGGCGGGCACCCAAAGGGAAAGGTTCCGTTTCCGGTTATGCGGAGGAGCGACACAGGAGTAAGCTGGGACCTTGTGTTGGACCGAGAGGACCGCGCTGCTGGCAAATGAGAGCCAATCTCATACACGCTTGATTTTGCAGTACTTTTGTGAGTGGGCATTTGTTTGATTTTATGTTCCTTTAATACATATTTTATAACGTCAATACACTAGGTGTGCGCCTGTTTGTTTTCTTTATTCCACAGATCTTGTTTAGGGACTGGTGATCCCTTAAAAACGGGCTGCAGATACCTGGGTGTATCATATATTGGAACAGGACTTTGTCTCTACAGTGGTTTTTATATACTTTTTTATTATATTATTTTTTATACTATTCCTTTATAAAATTGTTTTTATTGTTATATTTTTTTGCAATGTTATGTTATATTGAGTACTGAGATTAGAAGTTCATATCATTTTTGCAATTAGCTACATTTGTACCGCCCCGCTAGGTATATTCAAATAGCCTATAGCAAAATAGTTCTTTATTTTCACCAGCTATATATTCAGGGTACTTTATAGGCGCTACTTCATATGTTCTGTTTTTGTTGTGTGTATATATATATATACACACATATATATATATATACACACACTCACACACACACATACATATATATATATATATATATATATATATATATATATACAATGTTCGACAAACCTATACATTTGCTCGCCCCGGGCGAGTGGATTTAACCCCCGGGCGAGTAAATATTGGCCCAAGCAGCACACGTTTGGTACTAGGTGGCGAGTAGATTTTTTTGTGTGGCGAGTAGATTTTTTGGTGATTTGTCAACCACTGTATATATATATATATATATATACACACACACACACACACACACACACACACACACACACACACACACACACACACACACACACACACACACACACATATATACACACACATATATATATATATACATACACAAACACACACATACACACACATATATCTACAGTATACACACACACACACACATATACACAAAGACACACATACACATATATACACACACACACACACATATATACACACACACAAATATATATATATATATATACACACACACACACATATATATACATATATGCAGGGAGTGTGTGCAGTGTGCTGTGAGCAGTGTGCAGTGAGAGTGTGTGCAGTGAGAGTGTGCAGTGTGCACATTGTGCAAAAAAAATTAAAAATGTATTTATTTATTTATTTTTTTAAACGGGAGCCACGTGAAAACCGCGTTATAACCGATTTCGTGTTATAACGGGTCGCGCTACAACGGGGTTCACCTATATATACCGCAACACCTATATATATATATATATATATATATATATATATATATATATATAGGTGTTGCGGTGTAGCGGTGTTGATATAGTATTGAACCTCAAACTTCAGGAAACTGGCTTCACCAAGGAGTCTTACAAACAAACGCCGATTTACGTGGCTCCCGTTTAAAAAAATAAAAAAATAAATACATTTTTAAAAATGTAAAAAAAAAAATTGACATTTTTTTTGCACAATGCGCACACTGCACACTGCACACACTCTCACTGCACACACTCACTGCACACACTCACTGCACACACTCTCACTGCACACTGCACACACTCTCACTGCACACTGCACACACTCCCAGCACACACTCTCACTGCACTCACTCTCACTGCACACACTCGCACTGCACTCTTACTGCACACTGCACACACTCTCACTGCACACTGCACACACCACACCACACTGCACACACTCCCAGCACTCACTGCACACTGCATACACTCTCACTGCACACTGCACACACTCTCACTGCACACACACACACTGCACACACTCACTGCACACACTCTCACTGCACACACTCTCACTGCACACTGCACACACTCTCACTGCACACTGCACACACCACACCACACCGCACACACTCCCAGCACTCACTGCACACTGCACACACTCCCAGCACACACTCTCACTGCACACACACTCACTGCACACACACTCACTGCACACACTCTCACTGCACACACACTCACTGCACACACTCTCACTGCACACACTCTCACTGCACACACTCACTGCACACACTCTCACTGCACACTGCACACACTCTCACTGCACACTCTCACAGCAGACTCTCACAGCACACAGCTCACACAGCACATTCTCACAGCACTCAGCTCTCACAGCACACAGCACTCACAGCACACTCTCACAGCACACTCTCACAGCACACAGCACTCACAGCACACTCACAGCACACAGCACTCACAGCACACAGCACACTCTCACAGCACACTACACCACACCTCCCACTTCCCCTCCCTACCTTTGGTGTCGGCTGCTGAGATCGGAGTGGAGCTGGCATCAGGAGGAGGGGGGGGGGTGTCGGGAGGAGGGGGGGTGTCGGGTGGAGGGGGGTGAGTGAGGAGCAGGCTGGGACTCGGAGAGCCGCGTGGGCTATGCCGCGGAGGGCCGGTTGGTGTGGGGGCCTGGGGTGGGGAGGAAATGGATGCCGGTGGTGGGAGGTAAGGAGCAGGTTGCGGCTGGACTCGCCGTTGCTAGGGGACGTGTAGGGCTTCCGGCCACCTCTTCCTTCCATCCTTCCCTCCTCACTCCCTCCTGATCAGGCGCGCAGCGGCCATTTTTTTAAAAAATTAGCGCGAACCCAGTTCTAGCGCGGTCGGATCGGGTGGCCCCCGAGGACCGCGCTATAACGGGGTTTAGCTGTATATATATATATATATATATATATATATATATATAGTCAATGAAAAAATAGTTTGCACTCACGGTTTCTCAAATGAAGGCAGATGCTCGTCCCATATAGAAACATGTACAGGGTAACCAGGGAAATCCAGGTAACAAAGGGCAGCCCTGTGTTGTTAATACACTATATTTACTTCATTATATTGCGGTGTGCTGTTTCTTTGTTACCTGGATTTCCCTGGTTACCCTGTATATATATATACACACACACACACACACACACACACACACACACACACACACACACACACACACAAACCTTACTGGGAATGTGTATATATATATCCATCCAATCCATATAAAAAATACCCCAAGCCCCCCAATCCATGTAAAAAATACCCCAAGCCCCCCAATCCATGTAAAAAATACCCCAAGCCCCCCAATCCATGTAAAAAATACCCCAAGCCCCCCAATCCATGTAAAAAATACCCCAACACCCCCAATCCCCATAACAAAAATACCCCAACACCCCCAATTCCCATAACAAAAATACCCCAATACATATATATAAAAATCAAATTTACCTTGGGGATGATCTGTGGCTGCAGGGGCGAGGGGGGGCGCGGCGTGCCGGTGGTGGTGGCAGTGCTGCGGAGGGGGCAGGGGCGCAATGCTGCATGGCGTGATGCTGCGGGGGGGCGGTACGGGGTGTCCCGCGGCTGCGGGGAGTGTCTTCGGCTGTGAGGGGTGGCTGGACGGCCCGATCCTGCGGGGGGGGGGGGGTGTCGGAGGTGCTACGAGGGGCCCGATGCTGTTGGGGGAGGGGGGGCGGCGGGACAGCCCGGTGGCAGCAGGGGGGGTGGTGTGGCAGCTGGCAGTTTTGGCCCCGTGGCTGCAGGGGGGGAGGTGGCAGGGGCTGCTGGGGGGCCGGCGGCTGGTCACAGCAGTTGCCGCTGGCCCCGCTGAGACACCTGTCTCCCGATGCTGCTTCCGCGCGCGCCGGGCCTCCCTCTCATGCCGGCGCACCGGAAGCTTAAGCCAACCTACTTCCAGTGCTGCCAACAGGGAGACCCGGCGCAGCGTTTTTTATTTTTTTATTTAAATAACTGACGCCCGGCTGCGCAGGCCCGGGCCCCCCTCACCCGAGGGGCCGGGGACACCATGCCCTTTGCCCCCCCCTGTTGTCGGCCCTGCTGGGCACATAGACAGCACCTGGCCCTGAATGTTTCTAAGTTATGTTTTAAGTGCATAAAAATGGAGGGAGACCCCTAGCTAGTCTCAGCTTCTGTTCCAATTCCAACCAAGCTCAGCGTTGGCTCTCAGTTCTCTCTCTTGGCTGAGAGGATTCCAGCTGCATTGCCAGTTCCTGTACCAGTTCCAGGCAGGAGGTCCAGTCTGGTCAGGTCCAAGACAAGTTCCTGTAAACACTGCAATGGAGGATAACAGGGGAAATCTCTCTAGGGAGCGCCCTGAGACTAGGCCAGCAGAGTATACCCAGTTTCCCCAGTTGGGTATGTGTTGTCTGTGTATATGTATTGTTGTGGATACTATTTTCCAATAAATTCATTTTATAAACTCTTGTGTTTCTGTCTGTCGATATTGATCCCTGATATTAGTCCTGGTCTCCCGTGACAGTCACTCCCCGTTCCCTTCAATTTCTCTGTGACACTCAGTCTGACCAGTAAACAACCCGGCAGGATCAGGGCGTGACCCACATTGATATGTATCCCCAGACAATCACTGGAGAGTGCAGGGGGAAGGCGTGGCCGCATACTTCATGCCAATAGGCAATGGGCTCCGCACATAGTTGCCACCATGCATTCTTGCATTTTTGCTAAGAAACTCCATCCCTCTTGGCAGGAAACCAAGTCCCTTTTGACTGAGTGGGAAACGCTGTCCAGCTTAACTTGAACAAAAATGTTCTGATAGCGAGGGGTTGGGCACATCACAACGTGGGGTGCGCACGTGCGCGCGGGGCGGCGATTCCGCGCTGACGGCTGCGGCGCAGAGGGTGGAGGAAGTACCTCGTGGAGCGTCCCACCATGCAGAGGGTTAAGTGATGCAGCTGAAGGGGTCTTGCGTGGTTGTAGTGGAAGGATCTGAGCAGTGTAAGGGGAGAGCCGTGAGCTCCGCATGTGGTGCTGTGTGCTCACATTCCTAACAGTTGCTTCAGAACCACCATCAGTACTAATCTCTGAGCCCCTGCGGGAATCATTACTTGACCCAATACCTTTTGCCTGTTTGGGAATTGTCTCTTCTATACAGACTGATGGGGAATATTATTGCCGATCTGCTGTTAGAGCTGATCTGCTGACACCCGGGAGCCCTCTTTTCTGAGGCCCTCTGTGACATGCCATATTCCTTACCCTTAACTATTGAGTACTCCATTTCTTCTTTTGCGTATTCTATCTTAAAGGGTACTGTCCTTATCTACAACATGCTAAACTAGGGGGGCTGGTCTATGATATTACTTTATAAATATTTTTATCTACTCTCCCCAAGGCTCCTCTTGACCTGCGGGGATCTAACCTTCTAGAATAGTCCTTCCTCCTTAAATACCCACACGTGACGTCTGGATCCCCATAGCAAACCAGGGTGGGGCCTAGCATACAACCGCCATGTTAGTAAAGTTTAGGAGGGAGTTATATATAATAAAGTATTTCAATTCACTATTTGTCTGGCACTCCCGCGGATGGCACAGTGAATATTTTATGTCCCTGTTCTGGTATACCATAGCCACCTTTGTGCATATCTGTCATGTAGCACCAAAGTGGGGGCTCTCTCATCTCTCTGTCTCTGTCTCTCTCTGTCTCTCTCTGTGTCTCTGTCTCTCATGTTGGCATGTTTGAATAGAAAATTAAAATTCAACAGAAGGTGTGTTTGGAATCAGACACAGGAATTTTCGTCTTTTATACGCCAGTGACCTCTTTGGGAAGAACTTATGATGTGTGGTAACGTATAGGGAATTCTGCTATGTTTATCCTTTTATATTAAGAAACTTGTTTGCATTTATTGTAACTGTATGTTCTTGTAATCTTTCTGTAACCTAAGCAGTGTATATTTTTTTTATATTATAGTGAAACATTAACATTAATAAGCAATGCTTTGGTCTCTGAATGAACTGTTTGCCTGCTTTGCAGAGAGTAAAGCACATTTGCGGACACATTTTGCGACAGATTTTTGTGTGTTAAATGAATAGTTTTTCTTTAACAAACAAAAACCATTAGACTCATATGAACTAATTTGAAGTACCTTGCGGAGAAGAAATATGAGTTGGCTAGTTTAGCTGAGTGTATTAACCCTGGTTGCATAGATAGGTCACATGCTCATAAGTGTGCTATCCGTGGCAGATGGTATAGACGGATTGAGGGGAGATATTGTTCATTTGAGGGACCTTTGCAGACGGTTAAAAGTGAGTAAGCTAGATAGCTGAGTCCCATATGCAGGTCACTTGCTCACAAGTGTGCTGTACGTGACATCGAGTTTGGATTCTTAAAAATACATCCGGATTGTATTCAATTACGGATTTCAATGAATCAGCTCGGCTTTTTTAGTACCCAATCCACAGGTGAATTTTGGTTGGTGGGACGGATTTGGTCCTCGGTGATTTGGTCCTTTGCGTCACGTGACCCCGCTGCATCAAATGCGACGCGTCACCAAAGACAAGGAAGGAGACATTGCAGAGGCCTCACGCGATACCCCAGCATTTAATTTAAATGCCGTGGGGAAGAGTGCGGGGCCTCTGCATCTGCAGCGCCACCCCTAAAAAATGTTGCTTTGCACACCCCTGATCTATATCATCAAGGGGGCTGGACAGGACACGTAACACTGTATATAAGATATATAAGTGGAATGTAAAAATATTATTCCACCACTTTGATTCCATCAGCACTATTAATGGAAATGTACGAAGACTGTACAGCTAAAGTAAACATCCGATATTCTGATGACCATTTAAAGTCACTCATAATATCTGAAATTGCCGTTGTATCCTTCAAATATGCTGGAAGAGTTATAGCTAAATCCTGAAGAAAAAAATCAATATATTTTGATTTTTCATTTTTCCCACTCACTTTCCCCTTCCCTTACACTGCGGCCACGCTGCCGCTGAGTGCGCTCATGCTTGAGAGTGGTGACGTCACCACCTCTCAACATGAGCGCTCAGCTATCCTTCACAAAATCGAGAGCAGGAGCGGGAGGGGGGGTGGTTGGCGTTTAAGGGGGGCGTGTCATTGGCAGGATCCAGGCGGTGTGTGTGTGTCTCTCTCTCTCTGTGTCTCTCTGTGTGTGTTTGTGTCTGTCTGTATCTCTGTGTGTTTGTCTCTACATTCTCTCCTAACCCCCCTTCCCTTCATTCTTTCCCTCCCTCTTCCCTCCATTCTCTCTCCCCCTTCCCTTCATTCTCTCCCTCCCCCTTCCCTACATTGTCTCCCTCCCCTTCCCTCTATTCTCTCCCTCCCCCTCTCTCTCCCCCTTCCCACCTCTCTCTCCCCCCTTCCCTCCTTTCTTTCTCCCCCCTTGCCCCCTTCCCACCTCCCCCCCCCTTCCCTCCTCTCTCTCTCCCCCTTACCACCTCTCTCCCCCTTACCACCTCTTTCTCCCCCCCTTACCACCTCTTTCCCCCCTTACCACCTCTCTCCTCCCCCCCTTTCCTCACCTCTCTCCACCTTCTCTTCTATCCCCCCCTTGCCTTCTTTCTCCCCCCTTCCCTCCTCTCTCTCTCTCTCCCCCCCAATCACTCCCCGCTCCACTCTCCCATCTCCCCTCCACTCTCCCATCCCCCTCAACTCTCCCATCCCCCCTCCACTCTCCCTCTACCCCAGCCACTCTCCGTCCCCCTTCCCTCCATTCTCTCTCCGCTCATCCGATACTGTCTCTCTTTCCCCATTTTGTCCGTCTCTCTCTCCCCATTGTGTGTCTGTCTACCTCTCTGTCTCTCCCATCTGCATCCTCCTGCTCTCTGCTGTCCCCCGTGATTGGATGGCTCACGCTGCTTTGTGATTGTTTTTTCAGACTGGAGCTCTTTCATTGGTCAGAGAAGGGTCATGTGACCCTGCTCAGCGCTTGGAAATCATATTTCCCTGTCTCTCCAAGCGCTGAGCCTTGGAGACCGTACGTGCACGAGCGAGCGCGCGCCGCGTGAGCATGGCCGTACATATTGAGTTTCACTGAAGTAAACACGGCAAGCACCAAGCACGCTCAGCGGCAGCGGGGATGCAGCTTTAGGCCTCGTCCAGGGTGGCGCTGAGCGGGCGGGCGATGAAACACATTGCGGCAATGTGTGTGGCCAGCGTGAGCAAGCGCCTGTGCCCGCTCGGCGCTCAGAGTACGCAAATTTGAATTTGCCGCTCGCAAGCGCGTCACGTGAGCGGTTCGCCCAATGAGAGCGAACAAGCTCCGCGACGTCGTGGCCGTGCCCCCAGGCGAGCGCGCGCTTAGGCGGCCACGAATCGCCCGGCCGAGCAGGGCACAGCACACGAGCGTCAGCGCGCCCGTTCCCTGCCTGGCCGCAGCCTTAGGCTTTGTCCCCGCTGGCGCTGAGCTTGCTCATGCTTGGAGAGCTCTCCAAGCATGAGCGCGGGTTGTCCTTTAAAATGTCGCAAGCGCTCGCGGGGGGGGCGGGGGACAATGAGGGGAAGCTGAGCGCGCTTGAGAGTATAAAAATTTGGTTTATCTAAGCGCAGAGCGCCAGTGAGCGTGTGCACGCGCGTATGCGCGCGTGGGGACTTGCATATATATTTATATGCAAGTCACCTCACCAAGCGCCGCCCACTCAGCGAGCTCAGCGCTAGCGGGGACGCAGCCTTATGCTTATTTTGCCATACTCATCTCTACATTTTCAGCTGATCTGTACCTGATCCCAATGTTGTGTTATCTGTACATATCACCTCCCACTAATTTTCTGTACATCTCACTGATTTGGGGTCAATCTCTTTGACCTTCAGTATCAGTGACTCATAGACTTCAGTGGAGACTCTCTTACACAAAATGTACAATTTGTCCATTAAATGTCAGTGACAGCAGTCCTTGAAAGTTGACATCACTGGTTATTTATATGACAAGCAGCAACAGATGTGTCTTGTGTTGATAAGCTTGTGTGGGGTCAATTTCCTTTAAAGCTTGGACAGGTCAAAGGACAGCGGCAGAAATATAGCAATAAAAAAAACACACTTTCTCTTTGAATTTTTCTTAACTGAATTGTTTCTTTATAGCTAGTTAAATCTAATTGCAAAACACTAGCAAGTCTTTCTAATCAGTCTCACCAGCACTGCCACCTGTAGGGTAATACGCTTTAATACATCAAGATCAAGGCAAGTTGGAGTAAAGTGAACATAACTTATTCAGTGGTTAATGGGCCATTAATAAAAATAGTGGCATTGGGGCATATTTTTGTGGGGGACTGAGTTCTAGCGCCTTTTTTATGGATCAACACCAAACGCCATATATCTGCAGTAGTTATGAAATTATTAGGAATGAGTCTTAAATACTGACTGGGGGTGGGAGAAATCTTTTTCTTTATTTAAAGCTGAATTGTTTATTTTAGTTTAGATATACTGTAATACATTTTTCCTTGCTTAGGGTTCTGACCCATATTACCCTGCAAAAAAAATACCATTAATTTCTACTGTGGAGTGAAAGGGAACTAGTCCCAAATATCAGGGCTCAGTGACAAGATGGACAGTGACATATAAAGTTCTGATGTAAATAATCACTTAAGATTTGGGATAGAGCACTAATTGAAGCTTCGTGAGACTCATGAGACCTGTGCATATAACTCCTGTAAATGTGGAAAGTATGATAGTCCCTGTGAGAAAGACAGACCTATGTATGAATAATCAAGGTCATGTCTGTGATGTCACTGGGGCAACGATCCTGGAGTAGCACCATGTCGTGGTCATAAACTCCTCAATGCATGAAGGGTATGGGGTACTCACTTTTGTAGCAGCTCATCCAGATGCGTGCATCACGCCAGTAGAAGTAAAGGAGAATGGTCTACAAGGTCCAGGGCGGAGCACAGCTGTGTGTGGAAAAACGGGGGCTACAAACCAGCAAAAATAGTTAAAAAACCTTTACTCCATGGTGAGTGAGGGGTACAAAAACACTCCCGAAACGCGTCAGAATGTTTTTGTACCCCTCACTCACCATGGAGTAAAGGTTTTTAAACTATTTTTGCTGGTTTGTAGCCCCCGTTTTTCCACACATAGCATTGCTCCGCCCTGGACCTTCTGGACAGTTCTCCCTTAATTTCTACTGTGATTCCATGTCGAAGAACATAAAACTTTTAAAGGGAGAAGGAGCGGCTCAGTGAGTAAAGACACTGACTGGCACTGAGTTTGAAGCAGGGGAGCCTGGTTCAATTCCCGGCTCCTTGTGACCTTGGGCAAGTCACTTTATCTCCCTGTGCCTCAGACACCAAAAACATAGATTGTAAGCTCCGTGGGGCAGGGACCTGTGCTGCAAAATGTCTCTGTAAAGCGCCGCGTAAAACTAGCAGCGCTGTACAAGAACATGCTATTATTATTGTAAACAATAGTAGAAGATGACGTAGATTAGTGGTAAGAACACTAAGGGCCTCATTCAGAAAGCCTCGCTAAGGCCCTTATCGAGCACTTATCGACCAAAATGGCTACTCGTATTCAGTAAGCCTCGATAACGGCCTGTATCGACGCAAAATTTTATGATCCAAAGAAAATCGCCAATTGAGCGGCGATCAGCCGCTTATCGCCCATTTTCGGAAAGATCATAAAATCGCGCGATTCAGATACCCGCGAGTCGGCTGTCGCGGCCTATCGCAGCCCTAAAAGGCGTTCTTCTCCCCAAATCCAATACACCACAAAATTTTGGTAGATTGGTGGGGAGATGCCTCGATCAGCTGCGATATGTCTGTACTTAGAAAAAATCAGGCCCTTTTCCTGCCTCGGATTGGTGCCGGGGGTCTCCGGAGCTGATAGCCATTAATAGCAGCTCCGGAGCCCCCCGGCATGCATCCGATGCAGGAAAAATGCATTTACAACAACTTCATTACCTTAGCGGCTAACCGCTAAGGCAATGAAAGGGTTAAACACCCATGCCAGGCTTACTGTGGCTAGCGAGGTGGGTGAAGGGGGAATTTGGCCCTTAGTGGCTGTTTAGGCCTTGATGGGGGGTTGCGGGGGGACTTAACCCCTTCATTACCTTAGCAGTTAATACCGCTAAGGTAATAAAGGGGTTAACCCAACCGTTACCCACCCGCAAGGTCTAGACACCAATCCTTAGGGCTAATACCCCCTTCACCCATCCGTGAAGCCTAAGCACCCACCCCAGACTGACTATACCCACCCTATACCCATTGAGTAGTATAGTGGTACATCATACCCATATAATAATATGGGCATGATAAGCCTCTATAGCACTCAATGGGCACCCTAATTACAATACATTAATACACAAGACACACAATACTAAAACATAACTAAACTCCAAAAAAACACACTTCACTAAATAAAAACAGTAGCCAGCTAATCCAATCAATACAAGCAATAACAACATCAACAATGAATTAATTAAACCATTAACCAATCAAACCAATTAATTCCTAAACCAACTCAAAATAAATAGTAACACTAACCAATCAAAACAATTAATTACTACAACATTAATGAATTTAAACAGTAAAATAGAAAGAAAGAAATTCTAACAATATCTCAAATAACCATAAAATGCAGTAGCTAACATAATACAACATTAACTAAAAACGAACACCAATCACAAACATTTTATTACCGTTAAGCATGAAAAAACAAACAATCACATCCACATAATAAACTGAAATGAAAAAAAGCAACAGCATTACCAAGCCAGAAATGCCCCCCAAATATTGTCATAATAATGTATTAATCTGTACCCTAAAGTGGTACAGATTAATATATTATCAGTCAATGTGTCTCCCCCAAAAAATAAAAAAATACATCCAATGAATAAACCTGTAAAAAGAGACATTTACAAACATTCAATATATTACTTACCATTAGAAGCGGTGGACCTCTGGCTCCCGGGGTAACAGGAAGCTCACGTACCTTGAAGCCCTCCAACAGCATCCGATGCCATCCGCCATGAAGATCCGGATCAGGTACCCAAATCTTCTTTTTTCTTTCTTTAATCACCTTCTTCTATCTTCATCTGTCACCATTTCTTGATCTTCTTTATCTTCTATCTTCATCTGTCAATCCAAAAAGCCACATGGTAAATCCCAACCGATGTTGTCTCGTCGTCTTCTTGGGCTCAAATGAGGCGTCACGGCCTTAAATAGGGCTTGTGACGTCACATTTAGCCTCAAAATGGTTAACAGCCACCTGATTGGCTGTTAAAACCATGTTCCGACTTTTTTTTTTTTACATGACGTCACTTAAAGGGAATGATGCCAGCCAATCAGAATGGCTGTGCTTCATTTGCCTTTAAGATGACGTCACAAAGCCGGCGTCACATGGTATTTCAGCCAATCAGATCGTGGGAACCAATTCCACACTCTGGCTGAAATACCATGTGACACTGGCCATCTTGGATTTAATGACGTCATCTTAAAGGCAAATGAAGCACAGCCATTCTGATTGGCTGGCATCATTCCCTTTAAGTGACGTCATGTAAAAAAAAAAGTCGGAACATGGTTTTAACAGCCAATCAGGTGGCTGTTAACCATTTTGAGGCTAAATGTGACGTCGCAAGCCCTATTTAAGGCCGTGATGCCTCATTTGAGCCCAACTAGACGACGAGACAACATCGGTTGGGATTTACCATGTGGCTTTTTGGATTGACAGATGAAGATAGAAGATCAAGAAATGGTGACAGATGAAGATAGAAGAAGGTGATAAAAGAAAGAAAAAAGAAGATTGGGGTTCCTGATCCGGATCTTCGTGGCGGATGGCATCGGATGCTGTTGGAGGCCTTCAAGGTACGTGAGCTTCCTGTTACCCCGGGAGTCGAAGGGCCAACGCTTCTAATGGTTGGTAATATATTTAAGGTTTGTAAATGTCTCTTTTTACAGTATTATTCATTGGATGTGTTTTTTGATTTTTTGGGGGGAGACACATTGACTGATAATATATTAATCTGTACCACTTTAGGGTACAGATTAATACATTATTAAGACAATATTTGGGGAGCATTTCTGGCTTGGTATTGCTGTTGCTTTTTTTCATTTCAGTTTATTATGTGGATGTGATTGTTTGTTTTTTCATGCTTAATGGTAATAAAATGTTTGCGATTGGTGTTCGTTTTTAGTTAATGTTGTATTATGTTAGCTACTGCGTTTTATGGTTATTTCAAATATTGTTAGAATTTCTTTCTATTTTACTGTTTAAATTAATTAATGTTGTAGTAATTAATTGTTTTGATTGGTTAGTGTTACTATTCATTTTGAGTTGGTTTAGGAATTAATTGTTTTGATTGGTTAATGGTTTAATTAATTCATTGTTGATGTTGTTATTGCTTGTATTGATTGGATTAGCTGGCTACTGTTTTTATTTAGTGAAGTGTGTTTTTTTGGAGTCTAGTTATGTTTTAGTATTGTGTGTCTTGTGTATTAATGTATTGTAATTAGGGTGCCCATTGAGTGCTATAGAGACCTATCATGCCCATATTATTATTATATGGGTATGATGTACCACTATACTACTCAATGGGTACAGTGTTGGTATAGTCAGTCAGGGTGGGTGTTTAGGCCTCCCGGGTTTGTCAGGGTGGGTTAACCCCTGAATGACTATAGCGGTTAGTAACCGCTAAGGTGATTAAGGGGTTAGGGGCCATTAGAATGTCTTTATTATGTACTGTATACTGTAAATGCTTTCTTGCTACGGAGGACAGAGGGACCTGCTGTTGTGGTAAGTATAACTGTATTTATTTACGTTATTTTTGTATGCTAATGCAGTGTTTAATAATGGGCAAATAATCTATTATCCATATCTGGATAATAGTTATTTTGCCCATTACTGTATGGGTTTGGGCGGAGGAGGGGGGGGGGCGTGTATTGATGTTTATTAAAATATTTATTAATATACATTTCTTTCATAGTGTAGATGTGCAGGGGGTCTCTGGAGCTGAACCGCGTTGGTTTTATGCCCAGGGACCCTCTGCTTCCCGAGATACAGGCACCTTTATGGGGTGCCGGTATCCCTCTGCATTGAAATGTCCCGCATCACGTGACTGGGACATTTCCTTGCATAGGAGATACCGGCACCCCATAAAGGTGCCTGTATCTCGGGAAGCAGGGGGTCCCTGGACATAAAACCAACGCGGTTCAGCTCCGGAGACCCCCTGTACATCTACACTATGAAAGAAATGTATATTTAAATAAATAATTTTCGTGTGACATTTCAGCTGTGAGAGGCGGCTCTCTCAGAATCGCCGGGTTAGGCTTTTTCAGAGGCTCGATGCTCTCGCTGGCAGCAACTCGCCCCTTTTGGGAATTTTGCTATCACAGGTAATCGAGCCTTTCTGAATATTGTGATAGCAACATCCATAAAAACGTCATTTTAAATGCCCTGGCGATAATTTTTATCAACCCTCTCTGAATGAGGCCCTAAGTGTGTTCACAATCCCAGTGTCAGCTCCTTGGGAAAGTCACTTCATCTCCCTCCATAAAAGTTTGATTGAAATCTCTTCAGGGAGGTGAGTTTATCCAGGAGAGTGGGTTGCAGGAGAGAGTTGTTAGGCCTGGCAACCTCTGTTTCTCAAGGTAGTAGCCAGATCAACACCCGGACAGTTCCATGACCTCAGTGTGCCTTGGAGATCCTACTGCTGCTGCTTCACTCTGTGATGGTAGGGAGGGGGTAGCCAGGCTATACAATAAAGGTTAAGCCCATCTGGTTACCCTTGAGAACCGTGGGTCCCTGGCAGCTACCTAGCCCCATAAGCCAGGGGCCATTTATTATCACATGTAAAAGTTAAAGTGACTCCTGCTTTTCCACTTTTCATGTTCCCTTTGCCCTAGACTTATGAAACTTTTTATGTGTAAGTTTAAGGTGGGATATTTGGGTAGAAATGCAATTGTTTTGTTTGCAGGAGTTAGGGGGCCAAAGTTAGCTGTACTTTCCTAATTCTCACCGGCGTGGAGGCATGATTTGCCGGTACGCGGGTTGAATTATACCGGGGCTGCCCAGTGTCCCCCAGACTCCTGGTTTTCGAACCCAGATGTCCCAGTCCAATTTCCCTTACAGGTTGCCACAGGATGCGGAAGTGCAGATCACAGCAGGACAACAGGACTCCACAGGACAGCAGCGGTATAGTAAAAAGGATACTTTATTGACACATCATGGTGCAGACAGGGATGGGTGCAAAAAATCTCCTCCTCTTACGCGTTTCACGCCTTTGCGGCGCTTCGTCAGAGAGTGAAGATAGGTGTGCTGTGTTCCTCCTCTTATTAAGAATGCTGATTGCCAAAAATTGCATTCAGCCGCCATATCCGGAAGCCGGAAGTGACGCGACTTGGCCCCAAAACCGGAAGTGACGTATCGCAAGGTATGCGATTCAGTCTTTGTATACAAACTATCTATGTAGTCATGGTGATGATTACGTCATCTCCTATAATGGAGCAGGGGGAGGAATAATCTATGAGAGGGAACGCAGCACAGATACCTTGCTACACAGCAAATTATGCTAAAAAACGCAAGGTATATTAAAAACAAATATTGATATAAGAACAGTATATCAGAGGACATATAGAAAAACATATAGCATGAATAAATGTGTTTGTTCTCAAACGTAATGGAATACGTGCATTCTAGATCAAATAAAAGATCAAGAATAGAGACACAAATTCATGTTATACATATAATATGTACAATGTATGATTGATTAAAGAAACAGGACATATGAGAAACATTCACATAGAGAGAGTCTATGTTTGCAATATTAATAATATTATTAATATTGCAAACATAGACTCTCTCTATGTGAATGTTTCTCATATGTCCTGTTGCCCTATATACATGTTTCTTTAATCAATCATACATTGTACATATTATATGTATAACATGAATTTGTGTCTCTATTCTTGATCTTTTATTTGATCTAGAATGCACGTATTCCATTACGTTTGAGAACAAACACATTTATTCATGCTATATGTTTTTCTATATGTCCTCTGATATACTGTTCTAATATCAATATTTGTTTTTAATATACCTTGCGTTTTTTAGCATAATTTGCTGTGTAGCAAGGTATCTGTGCTGCGTTCCCTCTCATAGATTATTCCTCCCCCTGCTCCATTATAGGAGATGACGTAATCATCACCATGACTACATAGATAGTCTGTATACAAAGACTGAATCGCATACCTTGCGATACGTCACTTCCGGTTTTGGGGCCAAGTCGCGTCACTTCCGGCTTCCGGATATGGCGGCTGAATGCAATTTTTGGCAATCAGCATTCTTAATAAGGGGAGGAACACAGCACACCTATCTACACTCTCTGACGAAGCGCCGCACAGGCGTGAAACGCGTAAGAGGAGGAGATTTTTTGCACCCATCCCTGTCTGCACCATGATGTGTCAATAAAGTATCCTTTTTACTATACCGCTGCTGTCCTGTGGAGTCCTGTTGTCCTGCTGTGATCTGCACTTCCGCATCCTGTGGCTACCTGACGTTATACTCATCCTCGCAGAAGCACGCATACAAGAAGGCAAACGGGCATGGTTCACGTGAGTCACTGCACTTTATCATTGTACTGGGAGGTATACTACAGGTGTTCATAGGCGTTTTCTAGACTTGGTCCATATTGGGAGTGATGTGGTGGGGCTTATCTATCTCCATTCACCACACTCACCAGGACATCATGCATATGTCTTAACTGCACGCCCACCTATATACCTTAGTACTCACTCATGTATTACACACCCGGCCCAGTGTTCCTCTTCAATCAAGAAATTGCCATTGATAACATGTTTATCACCTATGGTCATTAGAGCACTATCATTGAACTATGTTCTCCTACCCAATTTCCCTTACAGATATGGGTCTCCCCAAGTTATCCTAGGGATTAAAGTATGTTTTATTACATTTACTATAAATGTCTACTCAGTCAGCCCAGGCACTCATATAGGTGCCGGGAAGTCTGGATAGAAATCGGAGATCAAAGAGGAAATTGTCTCCGGGACGCACCCCGAAATCCGGCTCCTCAAATCAGTGGCTTAATTTAGTAATCAAGAGTGGGGTAATGTTCAGAGTTGCCAAGAAGCCCCAACACATAGTGACTAAGCAATTGATATTCCCCTACAAATATAAGCAATCTGTTAGAACTGTATGTGTGTTAGTTCCACTGTACCAATGATCCTATTTACCTAGAGAGGATAGTAGTTGTTATTTAGACATGTCATGTGTGAAAATGGCTTTAGTTCCATTGATGGAGACATCAACATTTTAGCAGGGGCGGATGTAACCTCCTGTGTGATGCAATCAGCACACTCACATTGCCCCCCCCTGGCAGGTTCCTCTCCAATGTGATATGGACATGTAACTGTTGATGGATGTAAAGAGCAACAATTAACAAATTCTGTGGAAGAGGTGGGACTAAGATGGAGAAAAGCCTTAAAAAGAGAGCAGGCATGACGTGTCAGGTCTGCACGAGCCTGAATGCGTTCATTATGAATACAATCGAGAGCTGCCTGAGTGACGGCAGCACTTTGTGGCAAGAGAATCAGCGGATCCACATCGGGGAGCTGCAGGGCGCATCAAGCACGGACGGAGGGGCCCTCGACGACTGCAAGCACCTCTGCGAAGTACAGGCCTACAACACTTTAGTGCACTAAGAGCTCCCACGGTGTGCGGCACCATCACAAAGGCCAATATACCCAGGGTTGGGTGGCTCACTCTCAACTGACACACAGCGTTACTGTTAAGTGGTATTATATGTGTATGCTCAATGTAGTGATCCTTTGTTGAGGATCAGTGTGTTCATGAGAATGGATAGTGATAATATAAAAGCAGTTGTACACACCATGTACTTATATCCCACTGCCTGACCGTAGGACACGCGTGACATATTAAGTATACATACAGGACTCCACCTCAGCACAGGGTATCAATCTGGGGTCTATAATAGGGTGACCAGAAGTCCCGTTTTTTGGGATTGGGTCCCAACAACTTTTTTAAAAGTTTCAAAACGTGGTGGTTTTTCACCCCGAAAACGAATGTGCTACTGGCAAGAGCCGATCCTGCGCATGCACAATCGACTCTTGTCAGCCGCCCATCGGCGGTGTGGGTCGTTCACGTAAGCACAGTCAGCTCTGACCGTTCACGCATGAGTGCGGGCAGTGCGGGCCTTTCGCGCATGAGCGACAGTTGTCCCGATTTTTAACTGGGAAAAAAAATGGTCACTCTAGTCTATAATAAATAGGGGTTACATTAAGAATCAGGAAATATGACTTTGCAGCTCTAAATTTATAAACAACTTATCGCCGGCCCTAAAGCAATCTATACATGTTGACGTGAGATTTGGCTCAAAAATCAAATGCAAATAAAATTACAACCGCTGCATTTAAAATAATATATTGTAAATATTTATTAAATGTAAATATTTATTATTTATATAAATCATATATAGAATGATATATTTCAGATTAGAGGAGAGTAGTAGAGTATAATTATTATTTCATATTTTGTTTTAATGAAATAAATACATTTGATCGTGAAAGCACTTAAAAAAAAAATAACATAACTTTAACAATGTGTTTAATAAATAAATAACATTCGCGTACCTTCTTTACATGCATTTACAATCACTGCCTCTCAGTCAGGACCCAATGCTGGGCAGGGAGGGGGCGTGACGTCACATGGCACCGCCCAAATGGGCGTTGCATGTGAGGGCGGGGCTAAGATTTAGGGGTGCGGTTAAGTAGCGGGATGGGCTAGGTGTAGTTGTCATGAGCGTGGCTGGATGGCTCCCTGAGTGGGCGTGGCTTATTGTGAATGAGAGGGGAGTCGATGCTCCCTTAACACCTTCGCCGTGGGCGTGGTTATGCGGCGGGAATTTTATGTGTAGGCGTGGCCAAAATACCAAAGGTTATTAATGCGCTCAAGACAAGGGAGCGCGTGTCCGAAGCGAGGGTGAAGTGGGCGTGTCCATGCCTAGAGTGAGCGGCTGGAGGAAAAAAAAAAAAAAAAAAAAGTTGTCCTCGCGGCAGTGGGACACCCAGCTGGAAAGCGCCTGTCTGTTGGGACTAGCGGCACGCGGACGAGTTCTCTCTCTCGGCGGCGCGCGCTAGTGGAGGAGCAGGAGGCGGGACAGTGGAGGGGGGTGCGAGGTCATGGGAGCCGCCGCCGCTGAGAGAAAGACCTAGAGGAGAGGAGGACAGGGGGAGGTGAAGGGGGGACACACACGACCAGGGAAGACATGGGGGCTCCGCTGGGAGCCGCGCTCCTGCTCTGCTGCCTGGTGTCCGGCCAGGGTGAGTGACTCCAGCCCTCCTCGGGGCTCGCTTCTTGTTTGTGTCCGGGCTTTTGGGGGTGGATGGGAGGGGGTCGGCAGCTGCTGTCTGGGGAGAGGGGGGGGGGGGGGGAGATCTGCAACCCTATAATAACTGAACTATCCCTCCCCTACAAAAACAAGCCCGTAACGGCAGAGTGCAGCGCTTTATTTCACTTCACTCGCGGGAGGCGAGGAGCCTTTCCAAACTTTTTTTTCCCCTCAGGGTCCCCCAAACACTGGCAGATATATGCGGGGTCGGATGGAGGCTGCGTGCCATGCATGTAGTGCTACAGAGTTGCTGATAACTGCCCCTGATGGAGAAGAAATGCCCCCACAAAGGCAGGGGTGGCTTGTTAATAACACATGTATGTGCTGAAAGTGGCAGTACGGTGCACTGATGCAGAAGTGTCCTGTTTGCATTGCTGATTTTTAAAGAGATTTCTCTCTCCCCCCTCTCTTTAGGATGCCTGGGTGCCATTTATTCCAGTCTGTATGCATTGCATGGTGTGATAGGAAAGGGGTAGTTGCCCTGGTCGCAGAATAGTAGTCCCCCCCTACACAGATCACTTGTTGCTGGAGGGTGTCTGGCTTCAAGTGCTGCTAAAAAGGGTGACTCTAAAAACATCCATGCAAGCTATTAATAGTAATAATAATTGCTTGCCTCTCTGTCTGACAACCAAGGGATCTATTGCACTCAGCTCTGCTGTATGCATGTATGTCTTTATTTAAATAGCACCATTAATGTACATAGCGCTTCACAGCAGTAATACCCGTGGCAATCCATATAAATAACAAATATAAATAACACATAAAGAGAAGTGCTGCAGACATAAAAGTAACATTTAGGAAGAGGAGTCCTTGCTCCGAAGAGCTTACAATCTTAATTGGTTGGTACGAAGAACATAGAGAGACAGTAGGATGGCGTTCGATAAGTGCGTCTGCAAGGAGCCAAGGTTTTTGTATGAGGTGTTAATTATCAGCTATGGAGCTACTCGTATGCTTCCTTAAGCAGTTGAGGTGGGTCTTAAAGGTGGATAGAGAGGGTGCTAGTCGGATATTGAGGGGAAGGGCATTCCAGTGGTGTTGGGTAGTCGGTGAGAGGTTTTTAGCGGGGGAGGGCATATATATATCATGTATATTTAATATATATATATATTTTTTTATAAGCATTCCCCCCTATACAGCATGTTGACACCCACGGCATATTACAATCTAATTGGTAGGTAGGCATAACGTACAGAGACAGTAGGAGGGCATTCTGGTAAGAGCGTCTGCAGGGGTCCAAGCTTTATGTATCGTGTATAGTATTAGCCACGGTGCTACTCATATGCTTCTTTAAGCAAGTGGGTCTTAAGGTGGGTCTTAACGGTGGATAGAGAGGGTGCTAGTCGGGTACTGAGGGGAAGGGAATTCCGGAGGTGTGGGGCAGTCAGTGAGACAGGTTTAATGTGGGAGAGGGCTTTAGATACAAATGGGGTAGAGAGAAGACATCCTTGAGCAGAACGCGAATTGGAATGGTGCATAGCGAGAAATTAGAGCTGAGATGTAAGGAGGGGCAGAAGTGTGTAACGCTTTAAAAGTGAGGAGGAGAATTGAGTGCGTGATACGGGATTTGATAGGAAGCCAGGAGAGTGATTTCAGCAGGGTTGACGCTGAGACAGATTTAGGAAAGAGTAGAGTGATTCAGGCAGCAGCATTTAGGATAGATTGTAGGGGAGACAGGTGAGAGGCAGGAAGGCCGGACAGCAGGAGGTTACACTAGTCGAGACGGGAGAGAATGAGGGTCTGCGTCAGTTTTATCAGTCGAGCAACAGAGGAAAGGGCGTATCTTGTTAATATTGCGGAGGAAAAAACCACAGCTACCTTTTAAATGCGAGAGGAGTAGTGTGTGGCCCCTGCGCATCGTGCTTGTGGGTGTATGATAGTACTTCCAACAGTAATGTGGAAGGAGTTTGTAGGGCCAGGTTTGGGAGGAAATATGAGGATCTCTGTTTTTTACATATTAAGTTTAAGGCGACGGAGGGCCATGCAGGATGATATCGCAGAGACATTCAGAAACGTTAGTCTGTACAGCAGGTGTAAGGTCGGGTTGAAAAGTAAATTTGTGTGTCATCAGCATCGAGGTGAATTATACTTGTGTGCAATGCTGTAAAAAGTAGTGGTGAGTTTTGACATCCTTAAACTACGGGGTAAATCTATTTTAGCTGCTGGGGTTTTTTTTTTAGCATGGCTTGTTCACAAAGCACCCACTTTAATAGCTTGTTCTATTTCTCAGTTGCCTTGAACAGCATTGCTTGCTTGGGTGAATTTTTTTTAATATATTTTTATTGCGTTTTCCATACATATATTAAAAAGGTTAATTCAATACTGAAATGCAGACATGCCATACAAAAACACTATCATTAAGGATGAAGTTATACACTTTTTTTACACAATACTAAACACAATAAGCTGGTGACCAACAAACCAAATGTATCCCACGATGGCCCTTTTAGGGGCCCTTGGACAGTCTGCGCGTATTTTATTGTAGTTGACCAGGTAGCTCAGTGCTGTTTGTCATGTTGAAACTCGCTTGTATAAAATAGTAATAGAAAATAGTGTGTATATGTATATACAGGGCTTTTTTCAGGTGGAACGCAGATCCTGTACCTTTTTTCATAAACTAGGAGTTACATTAATTAATTATATGTGACATTTTATAGCATTGTCATAATCTAATATATAAATGATTGTATAATGTTGAGTCTGTCTAATCATTTTAAGCATTTAAATGTGTCTTAAATAACATTACAATACCTGTGTCCCTTCTTCACCTCACTTCACCCCCACCTGCCTTAGCCCCTATCGTACACTAGTTGCAGGTATATAGGCCAGGGATTATCCACCACGCTGTGACAAAAATATATATATATATATATATATAAAAAAATAATAAAATAAAAAAAATACAAGGATAATAGAATAAAATGCTGTTTTTTTTTAAAATAAATTAGATGTTTTCTAAGACCAAGCATTGTAAAAAAGTGTATTAGAATATTTCAGACATGGAGAAGCACATCTCCAGTTGCATGGTGTCGTGTATTTCAGATATTAGACCAGGATACCGTCACACAACAAGGCTGACGAGCACTGAATTCGCAGCTGTGCATCAATGTTATATACTGTATATTGTTTGCTACTCAAAAGTAGCGGTACTGTGCTTTTGGAATAGCTGCTTGGATGTTATTCTTAGTTTATTACTTTGTGCGATTGGCAATGTCATATTGAGTCTACACTAAGGCTTCGTCCCCGCTAGCGCTGAGCGGTCGGCGATTGAGGCGGTTACTTACATATATAGATATATAAAGACAACACAAAAATTAAGTAGCGCTAAAGAGGATGTGAAATAACCCTAATAAATGATAAATAATAATAACATATTTAAAATATTAAAATAAATTAAAATTACCACAATTTAACCTAATAATATCTACAAACCATAAATGATAGTGAAAAAAAAAGGAAAATCCAAATTGAATGTTCCACTCAAACAAAAAATCCAGAGAGAAATATAGTCCCAATAGAAGATCCAGGGAGCGTCTTTGCAGCTTTAAAGGGAGTTGTATAGCCAACCACTTTTGGAATCTATGAACAAAAAACAAACAAAAGCGCAAGCTCCATAGCACGTAACTGAGTAAAAAATAAGGTGCACAACACAGCTGTGACGTCATCGCGTTTGTGTTGGTGTATTTGGAGTCCCTGGCTTCCCTGCGCTCCGGCTGGCGGTAATTTCAAGTGTTAGCAATCATTGTATGAGGGAGCAAAGGACGTGCAGGCATTGGATGCCTTTATATCTTGCTGCCAATTCATGGTGAACCTGGGCTGTTTACATCCACTCTGCAAACCTGGGACTCACCCTACCACCGCAGATGACCACAATAGAGATTTCTCTCCCACGAATGGTTCTGTTTAAAATCCTGTAAGTGCACATTCTTATGGGTTGCTGATTTTTAAAATAAATGTACCTTATTTTTTACTCAGTTACGTGCTATGGAGCTTGCGCTTTTGTTTGTTTTTTATATATAGATATATGTAATTCCCCACACACGCTCACCTGCGCTCGGCGCTTAGGTAAACAAAAAAATCTAACTTCCCAGCGCGCTCAACTACCCGCAATGCCGCCCCTCCCTCCCGCGCGCGCGTAAATGCAGGACACCCGGCGCTCATGCTTTGAGCGCTCTTCAAGCATGAGCGCGCTCAGCGCCAGCGGGGACTCAGCCTTACTAGGCAAAGTGATATAAAAAGTAGTGATGATACTGGTTGGTCGTAAGGAAACATACTGCTGTTACATGGTGACACAGACACACTTTTATTAGTCTTATTTTGAACTGAGGTTGGTTTAAGAACTCCTTTAGCACAAGGTAACTTGTTGTCACCCTGGCAGTGACCGGGTTAAAGGACAGCGCAGATGTCCAGATGAAGTCTGGTAATTGTGCTCCATTTGTTTGCAGAATACTTTTAAAACCCAAGGTCGGTTGTTTGCAGTATGCACTGTTTGACATGCTGCTATAAGAAGTGGCACTGTGTTTTATAGCTGGGGAACGGTTTAAACTTGGTGTTTTATGCCAACAGTTTTAAGTGGCAAAATGTGGAGTTGATGCCTGCTAATATAGATGTGTATCTTTTTTTAATTTTTTTTTATGATTGTATAAAATGCTATTAATGTGGAACAGATCTTCATTTTTAGGAGATTTTCTTTTCATAACAGTATCTTAGTTTTGAATAGTAGGAAGAGCTGACTTTTTACTGAGATTAAATATTTTGATTAGGTTTTATGTTGACTGTCTTAAGTACTTTGTTCGGTAGATAATCTTCTTGTGAAACAATATCTTTAGATGCCATTTTTTTAAATGTCTGCATTACGCATTTGTTGAGGATAAGCAATAGATACAGAAAAATCCTTTTAAAATTTATGCTGTGATTTGGTTGATGGAAAAGAACTTTGTTTTTTAATTCATTTGGGCAGATTCAAGTGCCAGTACTGGTTAGCGGACCTGACGACTCCCATTGACCTTGTATAGGAGTCGCCAGCAGATGAGATGCGCTAATCCATACCAGTGCTTGATGAATCTGCCCCATTAATGTTTGACTGTCAGAGGATTTAGCAACTCATGACAAATGTGGTGCTGACCTCACAGGCAGCCAAGGGGTTAATCCAATTGCTGCCAGAGGACAAACAAGAAGCAAAGGGGTTCATCTGGAGAATACCTATCGACGTGCCATTTTCGTCCTATGCATTTTTAGTAATCTTTTGAAAGTAGAGTTGATGACCTTGGTAGCAGGTGGAAAGTTTAATGCGTTGATTGTAGTGGTGTCTAATTTATAGGAGAACCATATGAAAATATGGCATTCAGATCCCAGGGTTAAATTGGTTCTGTGCATTGCTTTTTGTTCGTGAAAGCATTTAGTAGTGTGACTGAATGCAGGAGAATTCTTTTAACAAATATTCCGTCCGCGAGAAGTTACTTAATGCTAAGCAAACAGTCTTTGAAGTTCACATCTGTGTCAGCTCTCCTTGTAACCTTTGGCAAGTCACTATCTCCTTGTGCCATAATTAGGTTGTAAGCTCTGAAGGACTGGGGGCTGCAGAATTCTATGTACAGCTCGGTGTACACCGGCAGTGCTGTATAAGAAAAATATTATCTGTTTCTAGAGGCCATGTATTGAAGTTCTGTACTGTATATAGCTTTTTTTAGGGTTGGCAAAATCTGGTTGCCAAGTTGGCTAACTTTCCTGTCCTTGCGCTGGCAGTGCTTACTGACCTGCAATACCACCCTCAATCCTGCTTTATTAACACAAACGCATAACTGGCAGTGCTGATGCCAGCGGCGGCAGTGACCGTCAGGTCAGTCGGCACTGCACAGCTGAAATCCAGTGAGGCGCAGCGCTTTGCGACTGAGTCCCCGCACTTAAGTTGTTGTGGGAGGGGGGGGGGGTGGCGTGTGTGAGTGAGACGCAGAGCTGTGGGTGAGTTTTGAGTGCTACTGCCCCCCCTTCTTTACCAAACGGGCTCCTAAAAATTCTGCCTGGCTCCTACATTTTAAAAATATTTTTGTCCATACCCGCTTTAAGTGCTGCTATAAACGGATTGGTTCCACAATAGATTTATGGAATGTTGCATAAAACGCCCCTAGGCTTCAAGGTGCCATAAAAAGAATAGATGAACCTGTTAAGAAAGCAGTAGTGTTCTTGATCTCCTGGGATCCTCTGTAAAGCATTGAAAAACCCTGTTTAGATGCCATTTACTTAGACTTTTTTTTTTTTTTTTGCTACATGTGCTACAAAAATCTGACTCATTTGGAAAGTTCTTTCCTGCAGCGGCTGCTTATTAAACTACTGTGCGTTGCCCTCATTTCTGTTGAACAGTAAAGGCACTGTGCTTTGCAGCAAGAGTTCATATGAATAGAAATACAATGTTATGGTATGCTTTCAATGTATATAATAGTACTGTGCTCAATGATATTATCCTTTGAAACCACGCGTAAGACACCTATATGCTGTAGTTATGCATTGCTTTAAAATGTGTAGATACCTTGAATACGCTGTTCTGTGCATTGCTTGGAATTCTGTATGGACAGTAGTGGTACTGTGGCTGATTGCAGGAGAATCCTAAGGAAGAATGGTGAATAGGTACCGAGATGCAACGTGTTTAAAATAATCTGTGCATTTACTGAAGTGCCAGACAGATGTACAACTTTAATTGCAGGAGATCCTTGCCAAAAAGGCTTTGTTTGATATACCCCTAAAATATTTAAAAATATAGTGAAATTAATGTGCCCTTTTTTTTATATATTTACCAAAAATGTAAGGGATATTGTTCAACGCAGAAAACGGATTTTAAAACAAATTCAGTGTTTTGCAAGCTTCATGCAGTTAGTTTGCCATACAAGTTGAATGGCAGATCCATTCTAAGAAAAATACAATACAACTTATATATGCATTGCTTTATGTGCTGCTAAAAATGAGTTATACGAGAGCCCAATTCTGTGACATAGGTGGAGAGTTTCATATCACATTTTGCAGTTCAAAGCTTTATTAGACTTCTTGGTCTTTTGAGAGACAGATTTGTTGTACCTTGTGATTAATGTTGCCCCGCTAAGTTGAGTTCTTCATGGATAAAATTATAATGTAAAGCGTTTTTTCAAAACTTCATAGATACATGTGTAGAAGGAACCTATGAGGTTTTTGAAAGCTCTTTACCCTGTTATTTAATCTATACAGTACTCTAAAGGTGGTCCCCTAAAAGGTATCACAACTTATTACAAACGACATTTTCAAAACGCTATTTTGTGCTGTAAACCATGAAATCCCAGTTTAGTGAGGTATTAATTTTGAATAAGAATGATTATATATAAATCAGTGTTCTGCACTGTTAGCCAGCTTTGATATGTCAGGCTTCCAGGGCAGCGATTGCTCTATCCTACGTGTTTGCTTGTGTGCCACACTTCTCTCTTGCAATGCTTTAATCTAGTATCTGTTCTGTAAAGTAAAGGCTGTGATTATACCAAGAGCTGCTCGGCGGCACCGCTATTCTGTGACATCACCCTGCGCTGCCGCCGAGCCGCATCTTGATTATACCGGGGAGACAGGGCACAGGAGACGTGGCCGTGAGCAGTTCGCCCTCATTGGCTGAACCACTCAGGTGACACGGCCGTCGCCAGAAAAAAAACTAATTTCTCAGTCTCTTCCCCAGGCGCGTCGCTTTGCAGTACGGCGCACCATCACCAGCGGTATGAGCTCTTTAATAGGGTTTGTGATGCTTGTTTTGGCGCTGTGTGCGTTTTTAGGTATAATCATAGCCTGAAGTGTACATGGTTGGTGCTGCGTGTATTCATACAAGCACTTAAAGCAGCAATCCCTCCCAGAAGCTTATAGGAGTTTAGCTACCAAAATGTTTGTATCTTTCCCCCTCAGCAGTTTCTGCTCTTTATTTTTTATTTTTTCTAGTGTTAAAAATCCTTATTTTCTTAATTGATGGCGTTTGATGGTAACCTTTTGACTGTACTGAGCTCTTGGAAGAGGTCAATTGTAACCTCCTGGATACTTAATATTTCAGACGCATTTATATCTCCTGAACCGAGCATCGGATTAAAAAATAAAAATGGCGTTTGAAAGGGCAAGATCTCTAGGTAAAATGCAAGAAATCGCAGACTGCTGCTCTTAATGTAGTATATATATATATATATATATATATATATATATATATATATATATATATATATATATATACACACACATATACACACACATATACACACACATATACACACACATATACACACACATATACACACACATATACACACACATATACACACACATTTACACACACACACGCACACATACCATTTTTAAAAAGCGGTCCATTTTTGGGGGAATTGAAAAGTCTGCATACAAAGCTTTCCATCAACATATAATGACTGTGGAAAAACAGTCTATCCTATCCTATCTATCCTATCTATCCTATCTATCCTATCTATCCTATCTATCCTATCTATCCTATCTATCCTATCTATCCTATCTATCCTATCTATCCTATCTATCCTATCTATCTGTTTTTCCCCAGTCATATTATATGTTGCTGGAATGCTCTGTATGCAGACTTTTCAATTCCCCCCCAAAATGGACCGCTTTTTAAAAATGTTTTGTTTTTGTCCCTCTCTCCTTGAAGTCTTACACATGACTTCAAACCCTATCCATTTTAAACAGTATCTTAATACCTATTAGATTCTACAAAATGACAGGTTGTTCGTCCAAAATGTGTATCACTTCCATTACTCCCTGCACGCGCTTGGGGAGTGCTAGTTTTATTTAACTGGGGGTGCTGTCTTGCAGAGTCGGCAATGATTATGTGCATTTGTTGTCAGAACAGAAGGAGAGATCCCTTTACTCTTTTTTTTTTTTTTTTTTTTAAATGAAGTGCAGTTTGAAATTGACAGACAAAAGATTACATCCACCCTCCACCACTTGAGAAAAGACCAAGGCCAAGAAACTCTACAGCAGATTTATCCTTGGGGAAGGATCTGCTAGTCTTAAACCCACGGGAGGGAGTGTTTTGAGAGCAGAAGTACTGTACTTTGAAATTGGAGAGAGCATAATCTTGGTAAACAAAGAAGAAATTATTGGGATATAACGTTTTCAAAGAGCTTATCCTATGAGGAAATAAAAGCCGCGTTCTTTTTAAAACCTATCTTTTTACACTGTAATAAGAGTGACACGGAAGGGACACTGATATCCAAGTGCTGTTGTCTACTTGTGATTTAAGACTTTGCTGCAGTCTTTCTTCTCGGTGCAATGGGTTTAGGATATTTTCCTACTGTGCATTAGAATAGGCAATAACATATAAGTGATCTGTAATATAAAAATTGCAGTACAGATTTTGTGGAGATGTTTTGAAGTGCATAGGTTGGCTGTTGAAATACGCAGTGCTTTTTAAGGGCTTAGTATGTAGCTGTATTATAATTGGGAAGAATTGTGGAAACGCACAGCTGCAGTTTTTATATCGTATGACTGCTGCATGGCTCTCTGCTGCTAGATGGGGTTTAACATACCCAGCGGTTTCGCTTTTATAGCCCCAGTCTAACTGGGTTGCAAAACATGGCTGCAAATGTGCAACAAGTCTTGAAACGAACTGCACTGTTCTATTTGTCACCCCTTATACGTCGGGGATCACTTGTTGTACATGAGTAATATTGAAATTGAGACATTTCAATCTGGCAGCAGATGGCACCCGTTTGGTAAACCTAGTCTACTCAGTTTTTCCTCATTTGTGATGTAAAGTGTCCAGAGCAAATAGCATTACCATGTTAATCAAAGAATAGGTATCCTATTGAAAGCAATGACATTCCCCCCCACCCCCCTTCTTCGGGACGAAACCATTGCTAAAGAATTAAAACAGATTCATCAGTTTTGCAGCTGGGAAACCAGATTCCTGACTTTCATTTTGTAGTTCTTACCCTGTGGTGGTCTATACAAAAACATTTTTATTAATTCATCTACTTTATGTATCGCTATGTTTTTGGCTGGAAGGCGGTTACTTGCATCTAATGCTCTCATTTATGCGCTCCCCATTTTCAAACTTTCAACTTCCAATGATGGCCCATTGCGCTAGGATATAATTTTTTGTTGAATAATGCTTTTATTTAAAAAAGTGCTGGAGATGCTTTTAAAATTCTGTGTTTTTGTATAAAAAGTCAAAGTTTACAGAGTTGCAAGTTGCTGCAAATGTGGATTATTCTTTTGAAAAAAAAGTCTTTAAAGAGGCAATCCAAGCGGCACTAAAAACAAAAGTTTTCCCTTTTTTGTTGTGGTAATATATAAATAAATGTGACAAGGTGATAGTGTAAAGAAGGCGCTGAAACAATACTAGTGTTCACCGTTCTATAAGTGAATAATTAATAAAGTGTATAAAAATACTTATAATAACTTAAGTGCATACAATAAGTGACTAATGATAGTGAAAAAAACGTATATATATAGTTGGTAACCCCTGCTCAAACCCTCTGGAAGGGACTGTCTTCACTGGTCCCAGATGATCGCTATATGTTCTCACAACCCAGGGGGAGCATAAAGGAAAAAACAACAAAAAACACAAACTAAGTGCAGACAGTAAACTTCAATTTAGCAGTATGTGAGGAAACTTGGCTCTTCTTTAAAGCCTACTCACAGGATGGCAGATAATTAAGGGCAGTAACTGGATCTGGTGAATCTGTGATGTCGTCTGGATAGACAGGACAGCTCTCACACATAGGCATCAGGTAGATAGGAACATGGAAGAATAAAAGAAAATCTCCATGGTGCAGATCAGTATAAAAAGGATAATTTTATAGTGTAGTTTAAAAATGTGCACTTACAATAATACAAATAATAACAAGCATTTAGCACTTATGCCAAGTGACTCAGGAGTGTCTGGATGTGGCCACCGCTCACCGCACCGCAGCTGCTTGTCCTCTCCACGCGGCAGTAACACTGGAATTGCCTCCAGGAACAGGCTTGACCGCCACACCTCCAAGGTAGCTCCTCTGTGCCCCGAGAAGGCAGGCTCGATCACCGCGCTGCTGTATCTATCCCCTGGATGCCGGGTGGATCACCTCCAGCTTAATTTTCGCGGCGATCCGTCACTTCTGGTTTGCGCGGGGCTCCGGCGCGTCACTTCCGGTACTGCAGTTTGACAGGCGGCTGGCAGGGCCAATCAACACGTCTCCTGGGCGGGTCCTCTCATGAATCACTCCCTAGGATCTTCTCAATCAGCGCTGCTCCCTTCCTCCGTTAACACACGAGAACACTTCTCTGCTCCTGGGATCACAAGCCTAGGTTTGGATCACAAATTCACCAGATCCAGTTACTGCCCTTAATTATCTGCCATCCTGTGAGTAGGCTTTACAGAAGAGCAAAGTTTCCTCACATACTGCTAAATTGAAGTTTACAGTCTGCACTTAGTTTGTGTTTTTTGTTGTTTTTTCCTTCATGCTCCCCCTGGGTTGTGAGAAAATATATAAATAAATGCAGCCTTTGATTAACTTTTGTATTGAAAACGAATTGCAGTTTAGGCAATCGGTTTGTTCTCTCGTGATCAATCGCCAAAGCTCCTGCTCCCCAGGGTTCACTAAATGGCTGCCTTTCAGTTTGACAATACTTCAGTGTAACTCCGCAGCAACAATGCAGTGTTATATTATGAAGGTTACATTATCTATTGTTATAGATAACAGCTGAAGCTGCTGGGAATATTGCCAGCAAATGATCACAACTGGGAAATGATTGCAAAAAATTTGCACTGCAGGGGATGTGTGCTAAAACCTGCTATAGAAATCAAAGGATGTTCAGTGTATTAAAACACATAAAAAATGGCATTGAAAAAAAAAATTAATATCTAATACTACAGAACTGATTTATAAAAAATAAAAACCAACCCACATTTCATGTAATAATCTCCAAAAATGCTCATGTAGCGTTTAAGCGGGCCAGGTGATGCTTTCTTCAGTGAATCTTTATATGGTAGCAGTTCCTATCTGCTTGCGACTTGTAGATTAGATATGGGAATGCTTATAATAGTTATTTTTTTCCAAGCAGTAACTGTTATCTGGTCACTTTAGTCTATGCATGTTGTGTAGAGAGATGAGGAAACGCGAAGGCAGAAAGGTAAGTTACATGGCTTCTGTGCCTTTTCTGTATTTAACGCTGTTTTCGATTTAAGTACACCTTTAATTTTCACTCCTTTTACCTTTTATTATTCCACATTTCTTGTTTACTTTTTGCTAGCTGTGCGTCTAAAAATGTTCTGTGAACATTTTCCTCTCCTGATTAGTGTAATTTTAATGTTAAATGATATTACATTTTTGCACTCGTTATGTCCCCAAAATCTGTACATTTTGAACGTTGGCGTTTCAAAGTTCAGTCACTGGCAAGATTGACCAAACTACATGCGTTAGTTGGCGATCAAACATTTCATACTTTTTTATTTAGCGACGCTTCCCTTTATTCAATGTAACAGTTCATAGATATGGACTTGTAACATCTAGGTTTGTAGAAAAATTATTACATTCAGAAGAAATAAATTTGCTTGATTCGGAAGCACTTACAAATGTAGCAGATGGCATGTATTGCGTTAACGCTGGCGTGTTATCGAACAGGAGCGCCAGTGTTAATAGTGGTTATGGAGAATGCACGTGTTGCATAATGCATTTGTTATGTGTTATCGCATTCACTTGAATCTTGCCTAAGTAGTAGATGACTTCATAGAATATTAAAGAAGCAGTCCAAGCTATGGGGTTTAAAAAATAAACAAATAAGACTGTAGCTGGGGTTTCTGGAGCTGAACCCCTTTAATTTCAGCTCCGGGTCCCCTTGCTCCCCGATATTCTTACCTCCTATAGTGGGTGCCGGTAGCAGCTCTGGCTGGGCTGTGTGGGGTTGTCGTAATGGCCAGCTTAAATGTCCTGTGGACCAATAGGAAACTGTGACGTCATCCCTTGTGGCTTCCTATTAGCCTGCACGAGCGGCAGATTGAAACAGCACTGAGATGCACACCTCCGTAGGGGGTGTTGGTATCTCGGGAAGCAGGGGGTCCCCGGAGGTGAAATGTAATGGGGTTTAGCTCCGGAGACCCCCTGCTTCAATCCTATTTTTAACCTGCATAATTTGAATTGCTCCTTTTTTAAATATGGGCCAAATAAAATGTATAACAGGTTTCAAGAAGTTATTTAAACCACTGGATACCAGAGGGGCTGCAACACATTGCTGGCAGCCAAGGGGTTGAAGAAATAAATGCCAGGCAGAATATGTGTTTTTTATTTTTATTCTGGTCTTTCTCAAATGTGTTGCGAAGAATTGAGCCTTTAAAAATAGTTCAGTAACTAGAAGTGGAATCCTAAGGTATTTGAACTATTTTATATTTGCTTATGAGACCAGACTTTGCTGAACATTGCCCGAGGGCATGTTTTCTTTCATGGCGGTCACCCAGTTTCCAGACAAGATCTGTAATTATTTGAATGGTCATTTAGAGCCATGACCATGTTTTCCCAGGGCAGCTCGTTGCGTGAATAGGCCAATGTGTTTGGTGGGGGTCTGACTTCTGGGTGAAATGGATAAAGCGCAGTGGAACTTTGTTCACTGTCCGGATATAAGAGCAGACACTAATTTGCATGGACACCTGCAATGCACAGTCAATCCAGGGACTCGTATGCAAAGTAACAGATCCAGTTGGGAAAACATTAACCTCCATTGCTGATGTTTACACTGTCTAAACCACAACAAAAAGCATTTTAAAATGTTTGTCGTTACTTCGTTGGCATGGGCGAGGATTGATTATCTACCTGCTTGCTATGGCCCAGATCCACAAAAGGGTGCCAAGCTTTAGCACGCCACAACTCCAATTCATGTGAAGGGGTGCAAAAGCATTGCAAAGCTTAGGCCGTGCGTATAGTGCCGGCGACGCGACTGGTGACGTCACCCGTCGCCACTAGCGAAAGTTATATTTTGCAGCGGCGGCGGCGCGGGCGTACTGACATTTGATTTGTTCAGAGGCTGTCACATGAGGAGACTGCCCTTGAAAAATCAAATATTGCCAGCTTCCAAAGTTGGTGACGAGACGTTGCATTGTCGCCGTCGCGCTTACTATAAGCGCACGCTGCGGCAATGTATTTGTTTTTGGGTGACGTCGCGGGCACTATACACATGGCCTTAGAAACACCCTTTGGTGGATCTGGACCTGTGTTGAGCTTGTGTTGAGCCTCCTATCTCCTTATGCTTATCTTTGTTGGCCTTTACTGGGACAGGATGGGTTAAAGGTTGAGTAAACACGTAACAAGTGCACCCCCCATCCATTGGCCTGAAATTTAAATACATTTCTTACTTTTTGAAGACACCAGAACAACCAAATTCGTGCAGATTATATTTTGTTGATTCTTATTGGATATCTCTGATAAAGTGATATACACTTTACACAAAAATCATAATTCACTATACTCGTGTCTTCAGTATTAGAAACCAGTTTCTAATCTCTGAAAAGGTTACATTATTTATATACATTCATAATTTCAGTCAGCAATTTAGTTTCTGCTAGAAGAATATGGACACAAAGATGTCCCATTTTGCGAGCCTAGTGTCTGTATGCTCTTTAAAAAAAGGTCTTTTTCTATATGTAAGAAGCATGTGGAGTCATGCTGTATTTGGAGAGTGCAGGCAGGTGTCCGACATTGCAGATTGCAGGAGAATCACTGCGGAGCTGAAAACAATTGTTGATCGGATGTTGTCAATGTAGAGCCTGAGGGAAGAGTGAAGCTGCTGGGACTTCCACCAAGACTCCAGAGGTTGAAGGGAAGAATGCAGCAGAAGACAAACTAAGGAGGGTTTGCATCCCACACAACACATATTACATACACCATGCCCTTCCTGATCTACCAGGTCATGTGATATATATGGGTGATGCTGGGGGCATGTGGAATGCAGAGCTGATCACATGGTAAGTTTATACTTTGTTTGTACCATGCACTACTTTCAAACTAAACAAGCCAAACCAGGATTTTTTTTTATAGCAAACTAAGCCGTGTATATTTTAGTAACCATTAAAGGGTATCACCTGCTCCTTTTACAGTATGTTTACGTTTTTGAGTGATCATACTGGAGCTCTTAATGGTTGTTCTAGGTATCCCCTTTGTCTGTTTCTCCTACAGAGCTGACCATGACAAGTTGAGAACTGGATTCCATGAGTGCCATCGCGATGAGGATTGCCAGAGAATTTGGGGGGGAATTCCCAGACCAGAGTTGGACGTAGAAATGACCGTGATACGCCGGTTCCATAACAGAATGTTTGGAATTTATTGTGTATTGTGGCTGGAATAACAGTTGGGTTGTTGAGCCTTTTGCTGATGTTTTTGTCTTCATGTACATTTCTGTTGATTTTTCTCGTGTGCGCCGGATGCCAGTTCTAAAGCAACTTCGGATCTCTAAAATATGCTGTTGTCTTTAATTCTAATGAACGAGGCTGGCTACAGATTTGCATGATGCTACTCCTTCTGAATGTTTGCTGTTTTGTTCTTCTATACTGTAGATTAAGGTGAGAAATGTAGTATATTTGCTATTTGCCCATCCCTGCAGTACAGTATATGCTTGCTGTTTTTGTGATTGTCAATATGAATGGATTATAGTGATCTGCTGATGAGATTCCCTTAAAAGGGAATATGTGAAAACAAAATGTTTTATTAAGAAAAGGGTTTCAATAACCTCACTTGCTTTTCTTGTAAAAGTATTTAGCATTGAATGTCTCTATATGAAGATGTCAAGGAACTGCGATACCGTACTGCTTTTTGCACCATAATTAACCGATTTTCTTTTTAACAGGATTTCAAAGCACTTCAGTTGTAATTTTTTAAGAACGCTTGTACAATAAAGATATCTTAAAACATTTTTTTTAAATTTGTGTAATAAAGTAATTTCATTATGGATCTGAACTCCTTTTTCAAGGGCTACCAAAAGGTCAGGATTGAAGGATATCCCTGCTTCAGCACTGGTGTCTTGTCTTTCTGATTGAACCACCAGTGCTCAAGCAGGGATCTATCCCTCACTCCTGACCTGTTTGATAGCCCTTGAGGACTCAGTTTGAACAAAAGCAATATTTTTTTTTGTATGGTTATGAAAAATAAAATATAAAACCGCTTTGGCAACGATAGCGGTGTATTAACCCCCCAAAATTAAGTGCTTTTACAGCTTATTTATTTTTTTAAACTTCTATTTGCGATCATTAAAATATTGAATATTTGTGTTAATACATTGTATTGTCACAGTACAGTATATACACGTGTTTGCATTGGTGGACAATACAGCAGTTGGCTTTACTAAGGGTGCATGTGGGAGGGGGGTGCCAAGGTTCAAGGCTTTTTTTTCCCCTTGGGGATCTGGGTCTCTGGAGCGGAGTAATGTTTTTTTTTCCAGCTCCAGAGAACCCCCGACTTCCTATCTAGTAAACCAAAAACAAACAAGATAAAGGTGTCACCGGTTAGGTAAACCAAACACCATGCTGCAATACTTTGCTCCTATTTGTCTCCCTACCCCTTCAATGATGCGCTGACTCGCAGGCACTGTATTCAGAGGAAAAAAAACAAATAGGGTGAGAGCCCACAATATAAGGTGCACTAATTAGTGCTAACTAGTCTGTGAATATGTGACCATGAAATAATAGTGACAATCCAAAACACACGTGCAATTAAATGATATAGTACCATAAAATATACTATCTTGTGAATTATAATAATATAATGTGCAGAAAGAAAAATATTGAAAAAATGCAGCTCAAATAACCCTTTGGATGGTCTAGGGACTCCACTGAGCAGAATTCGTTAATGAAAGTAGGGGAGCGCAGATCTCAAAATATTATATGTGAAAAGAATAAAACACAATATAGTGCAAATAAAGTCTTTACACCAATTGTTTGACAATAAATGCAGAGGTTTCTCACGAATGGAGACTTGCGTGGTTTTAGTATTAAAGATGCATTTCAAAAACTGTTGTTTTTGGCTGGACTCAGATGTGTGATGGTGTGTAAGTACTTCCAATTGGATGCAGTGACTTCACTCAGATGGTGTCATTTGTAGCAAGATGTAAGCAGAGAGAGCCAACAGTGTAATATTGTAAAGGTATAGCAATTTTTGTAGACATTTAAAAAGAACATTTACATTGTGTCCTAAAAATTCAGGCACATACAATGGTTTGGCGTGTGCGTTCAACTCAGTTCACTGCTGTCTCCTTGTCCTCCGTGTCAAACCCGATACGTCACTTCCGTTTGGTGACGCACCTTGGATCGCGGGGAATCTTGATTGGAGGATCACAACGGTAGGCTTCCTTAACTGGTGGCTGAATCTGAGTCTTCTGATGTGCCTCAGCAAACCAGACACTATGCGTTTCGCTGGTAAAGCTTCGTCAGGAGTCATCCAATAGACCCCACACTATATAAAGTTAAGAAACTTTGAGTTTGGTTTTCACCAAGCAGTTATGTAAGGAGGAATGGGACAAAATTCCTCCAAAACCGATGTGAGAGACTGACCAGCAGTTACAGGAAACGCTTAGTTGAAGTCATTGCTGCTCAAGGGGGCGCCACCAAGTTCTGAATCTAAAGGGTCACATACTTTTTCATACATGGATATTGAATGTTGAATCATTTGTGGGTAAATAAATGTTGAAAAAATATCATGTTTTTGTGTCAGTTGATTGTTATCTTTATTATTAGGACTTTGATTAAGATCTAATAACATTTTAGGTTTCAAATATGTGAAAATCATAGGTTGTTATCAAAATTTTTTGTGTGTGTGTTTGTGTGTATCTCTCTATCCTCACGCAGAAATACACATGCATAGTAGCGCTGCCCACACCCACGCATGAGATGTTGTAATGTAACACTGTAGTTCTAAAATAACATCCTTTAAACTACATATGCCTTCTGGGAAAGAGTATACGTTAAATATTTGATTTGTACCGTTTCCACACCAGTTGTTGCATTTTTATTAGGATCCTCTCCCTTTTATGCAGCTGAGGTATCTTCCTAAAATCTATCACCTGTCAAAAACAAGGCAAAACTATTTTTTATTAACCTATATTGCATAAGCTTCTGGCTGTTGACTGATATGTTTAATGTAGCAATTGAGGAAATTAACATAAATGACTAACTCCATCCTTCAAGGTGTTTTTCACTTGACTCTTTATGCAAGGGATTCACACAATTTTGTTAGGCTCCATACTGTAGATGTTGACATTAACACAGACTTAAAGTTGGTTACTGTGACTAGTTTTAAACTGTTTCTTTTCCCTATTTAAAGCATAATCCCATCTTCTGTAGCAACGTGTATTTGAATGGTAAGCAATTGTTTGGCCAGGTAACACCACCCGTTTTGTTTGTGTAGTGCA
Organism: Ascaphus truei; assembly: GCF_040206685.1. Classification (NCBI taxonomy): domain Eukaryota; kingdom Metazoa; phylum Chordata; class Amphibia; order Anura; family Ascaphidae; genus Ascaphus; species Ascaphus truei. The sequence continues at coordinate 12,427,753 of NC_134494.1, read as the reverse complement.
GAGCTTCAGTAGCACTGTTGGTCTTGGTAGAAGTGCAAATTCATGGCTGCTTGTTATAAACTGTTTGCTCAATCAAGTTCTTCACTGTGGCTGAGCACAAGTTGTGAGACCTCCCAAGACTACATCTGCAGTAGAGAGATGTGTGAGGTCCAAGCGCATCTTTGTAGAGTTTGATCCGTTTAAACAACCTTAACATTTAAAAAAAAAAAAAAATAAATAAAATTATATCTCGACTTGAAGATGCTGGAAGCTTGTCCTGAAAGCTTAATACTGAATGTAGCTGAATACGTCACAATTACCGGTGCAGCAACTTTTTAGGTTTAACCACTAGGCAAACTAGGCGGGCGCCTAGATTGGCAACATTTTTGGGGCGGCAAATCTTTCCGCCTGCTGGCTAAAAAGGGATGAGGACCAGGATAGCAGCGGTGGCAGAGCAGGCGGACAGCAGCAGCAGCAGCAGAGCAGGAGGATGGTGGGGCTGGAGCCTGCCCTTGCGGCATGACCCGGAAGTCTGTCGCCTGCCTGGAAGGACCTCCCCCACTTCACTCCACAGCCAGACTGAGGGGGTTGAGGGAAAGAGAAAATGAGAGAGGGGGGAGAGGAAATGAGCAGGGGCAGTAGGCTGCGCACGTGGGCCCGGTACTGCGGTCGGCGGATTGGTCACCCTAGAGAGAGGGCACCCGGTTTGCCGTGGCTATAGCTACGCCCCTGCTTGTATATATTTGATGTTTCATATGCTGATAGTTAGAAAAATCTATTAGGTATAACATTTACATTTTTCAGCTTACTTGGCATAATGTCGCTGCTCTTTAAAGCGGATGAGCCTGGTTCGAATCCCTCTGTTGGCTCTCATTGTGACCTTGGTCACTTTATCTCCGTGCCCCAGACACCAAATTTAGATTGCAAGCTAATAATAATCATCATTAATTGGGATGTTAGATTCAATCAGCCTTTTACGGTTTCACTTTGTATCTTGTTAGAAATAAATGGTTTTCTTTTCTCCGAGAAACATGCATATCAGATACTTATGTTCATCTGTTTGACTTTGAGTGGCTTCATAATTAATATACAAACAAAACGGCACATACAATCACTTGTGGCTTTGAGGGCTAAGAAACAGTCTTAAAGCTGCAGACCAAGCAATATCCTACGTGTTTAAAAAAAAAAAATTGGTTCTGTACTATGAGAAAATACCTGTAGCATTTATTTTTATTTTTAAAAACAACTCTGACATTATAACAAGCATTTTTTTGTTTATAGCAAGCATTTACAAAGTCACACCCCCTTCCTCTGCTGAAACAGGCTCTGTCACACCCCTTTTTGAGCCTTGCCCTCTCTAGCAGTGCACCAATTGTATCTAGTGACTGCCTGGTCACATGGTCTTCCCCACAGAACTTTGCATCTTCGGTCCGCTTCTGCTGGAGACAGCCATTTAGTGAACCCCCGAGACGAATCTTCGAATAAATCGATCGGCGATTTAGCTAATTACTTATCATTTTGTGGATTGTATTGATGCACATACGGTATTAAAGGGGGGAAAAAATAAATTAAAAAAACGGCACATTGGGCTGCTGCTTTAACACTAAATGACTTTACATAAAGACTTTAGTTTCAAATGTTATTGGCAAATGTTTAAAAACTTCTTTTAGTACTTGTTTTTGGTGGGTTATTTTTAAGTTAATCAGTATGTCCTCTTGTTCGTGCCTCTTTAAAGGTGTGTCCCCCCCCAACAATTCCAACCGGTGAGGATGAAACAAACATGGGGTTCTGGGGGGAGCAAAAAGCAATCTGTGTACCTGACAGACTTGTTAAACTATTGTCCTTTTAAAGACTATCTATTTTCAGATCTTGTTGACATTAAACGTCAGGTAATGTTGGCAATGTGTCGCTCTTTATGATGTGTAGGTTTAAAGTTTTTTTTTTTTCCGTGTGATTCGGATTGCAGCTTTCATACTTATGGACCAATACACTGGTGCAATGTTAGTTCCTTTGGTCCCCATCTTTATATTTTGGAAAATGTGAGAGGAAAAGACATTTTAAAGTAGTGGCATTGTGCCAGATATGTGCTAAATGGTATATGGGGCGTATATATTTTATTGCACAAACCTATACACCCTTCTCTTAGCTTGTGGTTGGCATGCGACTTTGCCTTCCAGGCCTACTTTTATAACTAGCTAGTATAATTGAATGCTAGAAATGATTAGTGCACATAGTGTGTTTGTGCGTGCGTGCGTGCTATGGGAATGTGGAAATAACATTTAATTTAAGACTATTAGACACTTAGATTGTAAACTCTGCGAGGTAGGGACTCCCTTTTCTATTGTTACTGTCCTGGCTGAAGTGCTTATTCCCACTGTTATATTATGTCGTGTATTACTGCTGTGATGCGCTGTGTACGTAAATGGTGCTATATAAAAAATAAAAAAAAGACATATTCATACATTCATACAATAAACATTAGACCGTTTTTGATTTTCAGTTGGAGAAGGGAATCCCCCCTCCGCAGAGTAGTACTGTGTTATTGGTAACAAACAAAAAAGGGAGAAGAGAGCACCACAACAATGAGAACTGGAAGCAAAATATCAAACGTAACAAAAAGGATTTATTGAGGCATCAAGCCTAAAAAAAAAAAAGATTAAAAAAACCGGAACCTGTAACCCATTTCCCGGAGCTGCTGGCGTATAGAATCACAATCAATGGCATATATCATGATTGGAAAAAAGGGAATAAGCCCACCATGAATGGATAAAGATTATTGAAATAGGCAAACATATCTAAGAGAGATCAATAACACTGATATATGTAAAATAAACTGTAGCCATTGGAGGAAGGAGCAAAAGGTAATAATATAACCAGTGATCGACAAATCACCCAAAAATGTACTCGCCGAACCAAAAAATCTACTCGCCACTTAGCCCCGCCCCCAGCCCTGGTTTTTTTAATTGAATAAATTCCTAGTAAGAACAACATTTGTTTTTGACATAACAGTTTATTTATTGTATTACATTTATACTTTATTACAATTAGTCCTTGTTACGTGTGTGTGTGTGTGTTTTGTAGAAAAAAAAGCCAGCTGTAAATGACATGTTTTCGGAACCCCTTAACTAGGGCCTGGACGCCCCCGCTTCACAATATCTAAAGCAGCAATCCCGCCTGGGATCTTACCTGATCCGCAGAACCTCAATGTCCAGCTACCCTCATTCCCGTAATGTTATACATTGGAGGGGAGGTGTTCCCTACCTGTCTTCTGGGTTAGGAGGGATTCCGAAGTCTCCCGTGTGAAGCTTGAGTCAGATCTGGAAGAAAGCAGTATAGGTTATTTCGGTGTAGGTATAGGGCAGTTAAGATATACAGGGTAAATAAGATATCCAGATCCAGAGTGTGAGAGACTGTGGGTGACAGACAAAGAGAGAGAGAGAGAGTGTGGGTGCGAGAGAGAGAGTGGGTGCGACAGAGGGTGACAGAGACAGGGAGAGGGTGACAGAGACACGGAGAGGGTGGCAGAGACGGAGAGGGTGACAGAGAGAGGGTGACACACACTCACTCACAGATACACTTACTGGGTGGGTATTCATTGGAAGGGAGGGGGCCAACCTGTGCAGCAGTTCATCCAGGGCTTGCTTCTCCTCCACATGCAGCCAGCTGGGAAGCCGGGCTGGGGGGGCAGTCAGGCGGGGGGTCGGGTGGGAGGTCGGGCAGCTGTGCGGATGGTCGGGCAGCCAGGCGTTGGGTCGGGCAGCCGGACGGGAGGTCGGGCAACCGGACGGGAGGTTCAGCAGCCGTGCGGGAGCTGCGGGTGGGCCGGCGCCAGGCTCCAATGGTGTCTTGTGCTCCTCAGCTCCTTGACGCTGCGTGACGTCATGACGTCACGAGCGTCATGTTGGCATAGCAACACGGCGTCTGACGCCGCGCGCCCATTGCAGTTGGAGAAGGAGGCATATAATGGGGTCATATAGCGCAAGCAGGGAAAATTGCGTGCGCTGATTGGGCGGCCATGAGGAGGTCGCCACGGGGTCAACTTCAGTCGACCGCACGGCGACCGGATTTGTCGAACACTGATTATACAATGTATCTAGTGCATATAAATGCAGAAATAGAAAGCAAATTCTAGCTAAAAGCCATTAAAGAAAGATATCACCATGTTCTTAGGCTAACAGCTACAGGTGAGTTGGACGTACCATTAGTTAACTCCCAAAGAATCAAATCACAGAAAGTGTTTTAAATTCCATGGAATGTAATGTATCCTGAATATCTCACGTCTGTTGAGAAGTCTCAATCTATCACCTCCTTCTATTGGGGTCGATCCCTGAAAATTGAAAATTGGATATATCCCCACAGGGACAATTGGATAAATGTCTTGAGACTGGATGCATGAAATCTTTTTTCTTTATGGAACGGACGTGTTCCATATTTTTTGTCTCGAGAGGTCTAATGGTCCGTCCGGTAAAACCTCTGCTGCAACCACATTGGAGATGATAGACCACGTAGCTTGAATTGCAATTGATCAAATGTTGACATTTTATGACGTTTTTTATTATTTAGAATATTCACCGTTTTAAAAGGGAGTGTGCGTGTGTACCCGCGCACTAACGACAAATAGTGGTTTCCAATCTTTAACTGGGCCCTCCCGAAAGCATTTTTTTGCCTTCTGTATTTGATGCACAGAGAAAGCTATCCGAGACTTGGTCCCTAGGACCCTAAAAAGAAAAACCTGATTTAAAGAATCGCATACATCCATGTCCAGTTACTTAATCCCCAAATATCACCGATCTAAATAATTTTCTTTAAAGGGGCAGTCCCATGGGTAAAAAAATAAATAAAAGGTCCATTTGATAATTGGTTTTCTTAAAATTGCAGTTTAGGAATAATTGAATATTTCTACTTCGATCCTGTAAAATGTTTTTGTTTTCTTTAGATCCATTGAGTTCGCACTCATCAGATATTTGTTAAATTATTCTGTTTGACTAATGACAACATCATCACTTTACAAAAGGACACAAAAAGTGTTTTACTTCTTGATTTGAAGATTGACGACCTTGTCTCAAAGATTAAAAACCCATCAAAATATGTTTACAGTGGAGATGTTAAACATTTTAAACTACTTTTACATGTATGGTATTTTTGACCTTCATTTAACCTATTAAATCAGAGGATTAAAAACGGTTTCAACTTGGTTAAATGTACTTTGTGTACTCCACAGGCAATACCGTTACAGTTGGCTAAGAGGGGACTGCACTTTAAAACATACACTAAGTCCTTTGGTATTACATGTATCCAGGGCCGCGAATGAGCTGAGACAATTGTCCCGGTGACTGGCGCGTGAATTTGGGTCCGGTCAGTGGTCGAGGCCAACTTTGCATCCAGCTGCAGGGCCCCAGCTCTCCCCAGCTGTGGCGGGGTCTTCACCCCAATCCCTCTTCCGCTTGGCGCCTGAAGTTGGGCCCAACTTCTGCATCTACCAATGCGGGACTAGAGGCCTCCCCCCACCAGGTAAAATGATTGTGGGGGTAGTGTGTGTGTTTTTGAGTGAGGGAGTGAAGTGAGTGAGTAGAGGGGGGATTGAGTGTGAGGAGGATGAGTGATAGAGATGGGGCAGAATGAGCATGTGTGGGAGAGAATGAAAGAGGGGAGAAGGGGGTGAGAATGAGAAGGTGTGTGTGTGAGAGGGGGAGCTCGCAAAGCCACCCGCGTGGGGTGCCTCCAGTGGAAACTCAGGTCCTGGGCCCCTTGAATGCTGTTGATGGCCCTGCATGCATCAGATAAACTGGCTTAAGGCTGAGGTCCCGTTGCACGCGTCCGCACGGCTGGCTTGCTTGCCGGCGGCGCGTGCAACTCGCTGTACCGCGATCTGCGGTCTACAGGCTGCTTTTCTTGGAGCGGGGGGGGCGTGGCCAAACGGGTCGGGGGGGGCGCGGCCATGACGGGAGGGGGCGCGGCCATGACGGAGGGGGCGCGGCCATGACGGAGGGGGGCGGGGTCCAAAACAAAGCAGGGCTCACAGCACTGCAGCAGCTCCACACACTAGCACACAATAGCTGGCTTGCCATTCGTTGAAGGGAGCCAGTCTATGATTGGCCCCTTCGCGTACCATGTGACGCGTTGCAGCAAGAGAACACCATTCTCTCGTGTCTCCTGCTGGCTACCGCGTCACAGCATGTAGCAAGTTAGAAGTGAGGAGGGACTGGGACCCGATCGTGAGTTCAAACAGGAATGGTAAGTTGAGCTCACGTCGCCGCCCGCGCACACGGGCGCAGCGGGTCCCAGCCCTAATGGTTGTTTTGTGCTTTAACCTGCATTTGAAAGTCATTCTGTGGAAGCCACCTTGTGAGAACAAAGTTCTGAATAGACTAGCTTGCTTTATAAATCAGGTTTGGGCAGGAAAAGCTTTGTGGAGTAAGTCGTTATGCATGTCTCTTATCCTATGAAGAGGCACATCCAGAGGTATTTTCCATGAACAAGTAGTTGGTTTTACTGACTGGAACACTGATTTAATTGCAGTGAAGTGTACATTTTACTCGGTATGTTTAGTACTTGGTGATTTCATTGAAGGTTTGACAATGAAATATAGTGAAAGCTGTAAAATATGGAAGTATCATGATAATTCAGGTTAATTCGACAATTTTGCTGATTTAAAATTGTTGAAATGTTTTTTTTATTTTTGGACCTGCTACGTTGGACTTAATATAGTTTACTACAAATCTTGGTGGTGGGTTTTGTAGTCTCGAAAAGCTTCTGTGTTTAGTGTCTAGTAAATCCTCACAAACTATAGTATCTAACTTTGTGTGCGGGTAGTAGAAATCTTCACCCACTCTTGTAACATAACAAGTGTGTGTTTGAAAGCAACCCCGCGTTGTCATCTGACGCCGTTTGCCATGGCGACGTGACGTCACAAGACCCTGGCAAAAGTGTTAAATGGAGGGGGGGGGAAGCAGACAAGGGGGGCACAGCTCAAATAGTTTGCGCACCCCTGATCTATTGTTACAGTTTGCCGCTCAAACTGCTGGGAATATTGGCAACAAATGATCACAAACAGGAAAGTGTTGCAAAGATCTTGCACTGTTGGGGAGGTGAGCTTAAACCTGCTATAGAAATCAAAGGATGCTCCATATATTACAACCCATTAAAAATGGCATTAAGGCCGGTTCTGTAGTGCGGGTTTTAGTTGGCTGAGGTTAGTCAGCCATTCTATAATGGTGCCGCATGGCAGGGAGAGTGGAACCGGCCGACATGGGAGAGGATGAGAAAAAGAATGAATTTGCGCCGCTACCGCCGCTGAAAATGTGTTAGTGTGTTAGTGTGTGTGTGTGTGGGTGTACAATGTTATTAAAACATTTATTAAAGTATTTATTTATTTCGAAACAGACACACACACATACATACAGTGCCTCACTATACACACAAAAAGCGTGCGGCACGTGCACGCGCATTCGCACAGGCAGGCGCGCACGGCCGCACACAGTATAGAGCGGCCTTAAGAGTTAAATAATAATACAAAATGGAGTAAGTATTATCTAATACCCTAGCACTGAATAAAAAAAACATAGGATATTGCTTGGATTGCCTCTTTATTAAGGGATTTTTTAAAACTAATATTTAAAGAGCATGATTTTCTTAGTCTGGGGCTTCTGAGGTCACCATGGTAACCTTGAGAGTATACTGGGCACTGGGGAAAGCCTAATTTTGACCCACCCGAACACGCCATGCTCATCAAATACGTATATCTCCTGAGTGCAGCACCAGACTTCAACATTTAAAAAACTGCTTTCGGAAAGGGCAGGAAGAGCTCTCCTAATAATAATAATTAAAAAAAAAAACATGTAAAATACAAAAAATTGATCGTCACAGACTGTTGCTTAAAATTGTTTGTGCTTTTTTAAAGAGTGGTGTATATAGTTCGTACTATAGAAAATAAAACATTTAAGATATTATGAGCATATGACGGAGTCATCCTGTCATTAAGTACAATGTTATTAGCTGACGTTCAAACTAGATTTGACTCTGAGTCTAATTTGAAGTGATCTAGAATGTAATTGTGGGCTTTAGAATAAATAGCACCTCCTCCTCTGTTATATTTCATGCAGTTTCCAATGAGCTAGGTTGGTCCTTGAGAAAACGAGTTTCTTCGTCACCAAGAGATATCCTCAAATAAGGAGATACTTGCACAGTAGATGGAGCTGGTACATGTACATTTCAAGACTTAAAGGAGCTATTCATGCAGTTTTACATTTTTTAGCACATGTTTTGTGCAGGGGGTCTCCAGAGCTGAACCCCATTCATTTCAGCTCTGGGGACCCCCTGCTTCCGGAGATACCTCCTCTGTAGGGGATGCCGGTAGCCGCTTCGGCTGAGCTAGCTGGGGTTTAAAGCTCCCGTGTCACGTGGGCTGTTAGGAAGATGTGACCTCATTCAGTTCGTCTTCCTATTGGCCTGCAGGGCTTGAGAGCTTTGAAACTCCGCCAAACTTAGCGGCTACCTACACTCCCTGTGGTGGTAAGTATCTCCAGAAGCAGGGTGTCCCCAGAGTTGAAATAAATGGGATTAGCTATGGAGGCCCCCTGCTTCAATCCTATGTAAATAAATAAAAAACACTTTGATTGCCGCTTTTACATTTCCCTTTATTATGTGCATCACTACAATCCACACACTGATAAGTAATCAGCTAAGTTGCTAATCGATCCGTTCTCCTGTGATCGATCGATGAAGATTCGGCTCGGGGGTTCACTAGCTGTCTGTGCAGCAGAAGAGGACAAAAGATGCAAAGTTCTGTGGGGAAGATCATGTGACCAGTCAGTCACTAGGTTGTGTTTTATGTCTTTATTTATATAGCGCCATTAATGTACATAGCGCTTATACAATTGGTTCACTGCTAGAGAGAGGGCAGGGCTCAAAAAGGGATGTGCCAGAGCCTGTTTCAGAAGAGGAAGGGGATGTGACTTTGTAAATGGTTGCTATAGAAACAAAAAATGCTTGTTGCATTATAATACATTCAAAATGTAATTCAGATTTGTTAAAAAAAAAAATGCTACAGTATTTTCTCATAGTACAGAACTGATTTATCTAGAAATGTAGGATATTGCTTGATCTGCAGCTTTAAGGTGTGTTACAAGCAATTCTGTATATGAAAAGTTGAAGGATTTATTCTGTTTGTAATTCTTTTATCACGCGTGGGATTTCATGACTGCACTAATCATAATTACAGTAGGAAGCTTTAAATAGGAGCCGTCAACAAGTCTTTAAAAATGCAGTCCCATAATGAACCAAAATAAGTAATATGTTTATATTTAGTTGTTTTTTTACACAAATACTTCAACATGTCTGGTCTTTTGTTAAATGTTTTCACCGTTGCTTAGTAAACATGGCGAGCTGAGACATGGGAGGGGTTTGGTTTCCACCGGCTGCTCCGTTTGGTATGATATCGCTACGTGCTGAGGCGGGGTGTGCAGCAAAGTCTCCCCCTCTACTTAATTAATTGGTCCATAATTAAGGACACTTGATTGAGAAACAACCCCCTATTGAGAGTCCCACATAAAATAAATACAAATCCTTAATTTCCAAAGAAACCAAACCACTAAATATTTGTTTTAAGTATGATAACATTAGTTGAAGGAAGACCATTATGTTTGATTGTTGTATTTATATATTATCACTTATTGATCACTCCATATTTTAGCAGAAAAAGTCTACTTTATGGATTTCTGAAAAAGACATAAGATAACATTTGAAAAAGTGCCACAAATATATATATAAAAAAAAAATGGCGTGTGGGCCCTGACCAGTTCAAATGTTAAAAATACACTTATGACCTTTCTATAAAAAATATTGAATTTATATTTTCAGGGCTGGAAAAAAATAAGTCCCCTGCCTGGACCGGTCCAGCATGGGAGGTGATTTGCCTACCGCAGGGTCGGTGTAGGATAGCCGGAAGCTTGTTGCAAAACGTGTTCGGAAGCAGAGCCGTCAAACACTGCTCTGCTTCTCCGAGACCACACCCCACAATGCCTTGCATAGTGCTATGCAAGGCTTTATGAGGTGCAACTACGCATAGATTGATAGCTATGCTTCCTCCCCCCAAATTTTCCACTATTGGACGAGTGGAATTTTCCCATTCCTGTTTATTTTATTGGACACTGAAATATTGGTTACTTTGTTCCACTTTAAATGTACTTGTTCATTCAGAACGGCCTGTGTGCCTGCATATTTTTTAATGAACAAGAAAACACTGGCAAACACTAGTCCCAAAAACGGGGGTTAGTGGTCCAGTAAGGTCCCCTGCATAACAGCACTCAATAACACTAAAGTCTATATTATAGTAACTAGAAAAAACACACGGAACGCAGATCGTCCATTAGAGAAAAAAATGATGAAATTATGTATATTTAAAAAATACACTTTTAATGAATATATAATGATAAAAAAATGGGGTATTAAAAATTCCCAGGAGCACAATGAGATTCAGAAATATGAACCTCTACTCAATCTTAGAGCAACTGCCCCTGATGAAAAATATCTTTAAGGACAGGGCAAGATAGCCCAACAAAAATAGAAGTTGAGCCTGCTAGGAGAAAGGGAGCTGCTAAACCAACTCCCACGACCACGCTACTACTGCTAACTATATTAACGTACACCCAGATGAGCCGGTAGGAATGTGTCATGACAAAATACCTACGGTAGAAGTATTTGTGAAAGAAGCAAGTTTACCAGTGAACACGAAGGTTCACGGAGACAAAACTATAGCAAGTGTACTTGTAGTGGGGATAATATAATAGCCCCTAGGTAGGGACTCCCTGCTAGCATAGCTCTGTGATGAGCAACAGTGATGGAACGAAGTGAATGCCTATTCTGATTAATAGGCACTATCTCATTACTAAGCTAAAACATCAGAACAACTGTGGAGAGTATCTCAAAATAACCTCCATGGAGCCAAAGTGAGCACACAATTAGTGGATGATGGGTAAACCAGTGCCAGCATTTTCTTGTTCATTTTACCCTAACCCCTACTGCACCATGAACTTCTTTCCAATATATTTAGACTAATTAGAGAGTGCTGGTGTCCCATTTGTTGTTGTTTGCATATTTTTAATACCTTGCTGCCTTTTATTGAAGGTAATTGAGTAAAAAACAATGTAATTCTCGTGCTTTCTGATGCACGTTAGAAGGAAAAGCGCCTATTCCTCACGGAAGGCTCTAACATTTTTGCAGTGGGCAGTATGTTAACACACACAAAAGCCTGTCTTCATTTAGTTAAACAAGCCAGTAAACATAGTGGCATTGCTGGTTCCTGCAGTATTTTTAGACAATGTGGTATCCTGTTTTACTTTCTGGGATGCAGACCATTCACAGATGTTTCTTTTAATAGATCAACTTGTTAATGAAACGCACATATTATGGTTTGGCCCCTAGAAAGCCCATTTCTTAACTATGTTAGGCTACGCTTATAGTGCCGGCGACGTCACGCTGTGGTCGCTGGAAAAATCAAATTGACTTGACTTCCAGCGATTGCGCCGTCACGTTGCTTCTATAAGCGCACGCGACGGCGGCAATACATTTGTTTTGCCGCGACGTCGCATTGCCGTCGCTATAAGCGCAGCCTTAGGCCTCGGACACGCTTACCGCTGGCGTGCTGAGGCGAGCTGAGGCTCAGGGAAAGCGGGTGCTTTCCCTTTCCTTGCGGTTGCTTACCGCAAGCGCTCTCAGCAGGCCGTCGGGGCGGTCCGGGGGCTGGCGCGTCACTGGCCGGGGGCGGGCCAGTGACGTCACGGAGCTGGTTCGCCCTCATTGGGCGAACCGCTCACGTGACCGGCCTGTCTCGCCGGCAATTTTAAATTCCCCTAAGACCTGCGCTTCCGCCCCCTACTAAAGCCGCTCTAATTGCGGCTGTAGGGGCTCAGTGCTGAGCGGGAGCGCGCGTCAGCACGCTTCCGCCAGCAAGCGCCAAACATAGCCAAGGCCTTAGGTTGTGTGTAGCGTAAGAAAGGTAATCTGGGACATTTATATGGCAACTGCTAGCTAATATTTATATAATGCTTGCCCGTGTGGGACCCTACAATAGTACAGATGTGTAATGTTATCAACTTTAAAACACTTTGCCAGACATTGCGGGACACGACTTACAAAAGCAGTGCAGTGATTTGAACGCTGTATCACCGATGCGTTCTTGCTACACCTGATTTTTCGTGTGTGTTTGTGTTTTTTCACGTGCGTGTGTGAGATTTTTCGTGTGTGTGTGTGTGTGTGTGTGTGTGTGTGTGTGTGTGTGTGTGTACACAGAGAAGAAGACACAAACAGAGACACCAAGATATTAGGTTAATCAAAGGTCATAATAATACTTAAAGCATTTGATGAAAGCTGAGACATTTACAGGTAAAAATTAAATCTAACTCGCTTATATTTAACCTATTGAATATGCCACTGTTATTAATGCAGTCTTAGCCGGGGCTGCTCCTTCAGAGCTTTTTGTGTCTTTCCTTGGGTGTCCCCTCTTCCTCCTGACCAGCTTTCTATGTATGTATGTATGTATGTATGTATATTTTTATTTATATAGCACCATTTTATGTACATAGCGCTTCGCAACAGGAATACATGTGATGTAATAATATAAAACATCATGGGAATAAGAGCTTGAGACATAAATGTGGTAAGTAGGAAGTACGTACAGAGACAGTAGGAGGGTGTTCTGGTAAGTGCGTCTGCAAGGGGCCATGGTCAATGTATGAGGTGTTTAGTATCGGCCACAGAGCTTCCCATATGCTTCGTTAAAGAGGTGTGTTTTAAGATGGGCCTTAAAGGTGGGAGAGGGGAAGGGCATTCCAGAGGTGTAGGACATGGAGTGGGAGAGGCTTTAGGTGGGAGAGGCCTTTAAATAGAGGGGTAAACGGAAGACACACTTGAGCAGAGCGCAAGAGTTGGGACGGCGTATAGCGAGAGATGTAAGTCTACGTCCATAGTGCAGGAGACAATACTAGGGCGACAATGCATTGGTGCATAGTGTGTGCGTACACTACGGGGAGACCGGCGCTTTGCGCTACAAAACTATTATATTTCCCACGCGACGGCCGGGTCATGTGACCGGTTCCCCCAATGGGGGCGAACCAACTCAATGACGTCACTGCCGCGCCCCCCCGACATGCTTACCTGTTGCCTCTGCCTGCAGGACAGGAAATATCTCCTGCTGCAGGCGAGCGTGCGTGGCGCCGAGAAGCGCTGAAGCTAACGCGTTGCACTATAGCCGAGGCCTAAGGGGAGCATTAGAGTGTAAAGCCTTAAAGAGAGGAGGAGTATTTTGTGTGTAATACAGGATCTGATCAGAAACCAGGAGAGGAATTTCAGCAGGAGAGACCCGGAGACAGATTTAGTAGAGTGGAGTGATTCTAGCAGCAGCGTTTAGGATAGATTGTAAGGAAGACAGGTGAGAGGCAGGAACCTTTCAATTGTAGCTTTCGCCTGACAGTGTGTACTAGTGCAGGGGTGTGCAAACTGGGGGGTGTGAGATTTTCTGGGGGGGGCGCAGCGCTTACAGAGGCCCCGTGCTCTTCCCCAAAGCATTTCAATTAAATGTTGGGGGACTGTGCAAGGCCTCTGTGAGTTCTCTTACCATGTTTCCGATGGCACGCCGTCATTTGATGCCGGAGACAAGGTAAGAAGGGGGGGGGGGCGCGAGCTGTGAGGGACAGCAGACAGGGGACACAGGGGAAAAAGTTTGCGCACCCCTGTCTAGTGTGGCAGAGGAGCTGCAACGTTGATAATCCAAGGTCAGGGTACATTTGTTTCTGACAGCCGTTGGGTAGGAATTAACGTGTAATCCAGGTGTATGTTTCTCGTCTTTTCTGAGTTGAAAAGGGCAATAGAAAAACAACCTCGCTTACACGAAGTACAGACAGAAGTGGTCGAGTGACGACGTACCCAGACCAAATCACAGTGTCAGCCATTGCCAGCTCCTTGTCATCCAGGGAAAGTGACTTAGGCTTTAAAGCCCCCAGCAGCAGGACATGATTTTGTTACACCCCACGGAGTAGCACGCAGAGCCATGCGTCGCTGGTCTCTCGGTAACAAAAGAGCTTCATGGGTCCCTTGATTTTCTGTGTTTATGTAAGATTTTTGCTGGCAGAGCACAGTGTTGCAGCCCGCACTGGCAGTAATCTTGTTCAAATAATTTGTAAGGGCAAAGGGGCAGTCCCTCCCGGGTCCAAAATAACTCCATGGCAGTGACCCTCTTTTTATTGGTAAAAACAATCTGACATCTTTTGCTTTTTGTAATGTTAGTTTGTGAACATTTTTCTGTGACACATCACTATGGGCTGAACTGGAGATTGCACGGGCAAACGGCCCCCTCATACAGGCCCACCATCCCCACTCTAATGCCCTAATGAAAAGAGTTATTCTTTCCAAGAAAAAGCACAACTGCCAAATCTGTCGCTTCAAGGCGATTTTATATTTGTTTAAGGAAGATAAATAGTGTTTTTATTTTTTTTAATTTTTTTTGCAATCCGTGGATTAATTGCACCTTTTTAAAATAAGCGGCTTGCATCCTTTCCGCAGTGGCTGTATGGCGAACATAAAGGAAACATTTAGTACAATGTATGTGTGCTAGGTAGCACTCCACACCAAGTACAAATGACAAATCAATGATCTGGTGCACGGGAACAGGGGGGTAACATAGACCCCTAAGCAAGTCAGTAATATATACAGGGGTCCCCAGTATATATTTCTAAAGGAAACATTTGTTTTCGCAGCCTAACAATTGCATTGAAAGTACTGCAGTAATAGCGCAGCGCTCTTCCCTTCATGTGAAGCATTCTGGGCAAATTCTCCATACAATGTAATGTGACCATTGAATGGGCCTCTCTCTCTGCCATTTGTTTTTTTTGTTTGGCAGCCGGTCATGAATACCTTTTAGAACAAGAGAATTGCTCTTTAATAATCCACATCCTGTGTAGGAAGTTTAAAAATGCATTAGCCTGTTTCCCCCGCACTCCCCCCCCCCACTTGTTACTTCCACTGTTAGTTCTTGTTATATGAGCCTATAATGAATCTCTTAATCTGCATGTACTTTCCTTCCCCTTGGTAACTCATTTTATTAACAAGGGTTGTTCACACTGTTGATTTTTAAATGCACTGTTTTTTTTTAACCTTTGCACATAGAACGGTTAACCTGTGTGCAGGCGAGTTACTATAGAGAAGTAATGGCATCAATCATTTTAAGTCTGCATCTTTGTGCATGGACAATGTGATTTGTTTAGATTGCTTTTTAAAGGGCCGACCCCACTAAACAAGGTGCGTTGCAGTGTAATGAAGGTGAAGACGCTCATTAAGGACCACGCTTTAACAATGTCCTAATTTGATGATAAATATGTTTCCTGAACTTTTAATTAAAGGGATCGTTAATATACACGTGGTTTCTGTTGAGGCACAAAATGCCTTTAGTTTGCTTTCCCTTAACTCGTTGAGCGCCGGAAGACCGGCAGACCTGTGAATAGAAGGGAGAGGCGGCTCCACTTCTGTTGTTGATGGCATTCACTGCATCAATGCAGCGGTGAACTGGATGTCCCCTGAGAAACCGAGCATTTGTAGCAGGAATGGGGGTCTCCAGAGTGGCAACACTCAAGACTACATTGAGTACAGCATGGGGCACTCCAAGGGCGAAAGGGTCAGTTTGTCCTCTGAACAAAGTGCTAAAGGCAGTGGCCTGTTTCATAGGCAAACGGTACTCAGATTGTGTTAACTATTTTAACATATTAAAAAATAAAATATATATATATATATATATATAATGGATATATTACTGTATGCTCATTTGCATGTCTTAGACAGGTCTGCAACCCCACCTTTCACCATTATCACCCCGCACACAGCACATATCCATTTGCTATATGCTTTGTTGTGGAGGGTTTTTGTCACTTTTTTTACCCACCATAACTTAACAAAGTGTGTGTGTGTATGTGTGTATATATATATATATATATATTTATATATATATATATATATATATAATCAAAAAATAAATAGATGATACCGTTCTGTGGCTAACGAAATCCACACCGGGGGAAGGACAAGCACAGATAACATTCCAAGAGACACTGTTTTTAAGTATTCCCTTTGCTTGCTTCATTCATTGTAACATCGCCGGAAGAAGAGATCAGTGTATCTCGAAAGCTCGCACAAATAAAAGCATTTCGTTAGCCACAGAACGGTATCATCTATTTATTTTTTGATTATTGAAGCTCGGCTAACACGGTACTGATACCTCTACATGTGTGTATATATATATATATATATATATATATATATATATATATATATCTATATATATATATATATATATATATATATATATATATATATAATGACTCCATAGTAAGCAAATGCTTTGAAGTGTTTTTAAAATCTTTAATAATCTCATTTGTGATAAATCTGTTAGTAAACTCTTTGTATGTGCAGCCAATAATCCAGATGATTTTCTTTTGATTTGTATAATTTAATTTACTACCTGAAGAGTTAAAGGGAATGGATAATAGTTCACAGGATAAAATTAGAAATACATAGGAACCCTCCCAAAATAGAAACGCATTAATTCCCCTAAGAAACGAGGCAATTTGCCTTTATCCTTTACTGTGCCGGGGGAACTGGCAGCACCAGCGTTCCACCGTACCTCCGGCTAAACCCCAGTTACGGGAAACTCACGTGGAAGAGGCTTCAGCTCTGATCAGCCCCATACAAACAAGCAAGTGCCCATGATGTACCTGAGATGTCATGGGCCCTTTGGAGGCTCCGCGTGGCTAAATCGAAGGCCGTGATTATACAGCGCGCGCGACGGCGCGAGCTCATTTTGAAAAGATAAATAATTTTGTCTTTTCAAGCGACGGCCGCGTCACGTGGGCGGTTCAGCCAATCACGGCCACCAGCCTCGTGACGCGTCCGACCCCGCCTCCCCATGGCATCCCCAATCACTTCCCTCACAAAAACACATCGCTCGGGTAAGAGGCGCCCGCGATGCGATGAGTGCGTACACGCGCCTGCGGGGTGTATAATCGCGGCCTAAGGAAGTAAATTACATTGATGGAATGTTTTTTTTTAAAAAAAACATTCTTTGTTTCCCAATGTGGCAATGAGACTTGAACTTATATTTAATTGTGAAATCCTGCTATGAATAAATGTGTTTTATTGTTGCTGATTTCTAAAAATACCACTTGTGAGCACATGCACATGTCTCAGAGAGGTCCACAATTCGGCCTTTCCCCATTATCTCTTGTCATACAATGCTTCCACTGCAGCCAGGGATTCTGGGTAATGACATGAAAATGAGCACTCACTGTGTGCATAACCTTTTGCTTCTGGTTTATTTTAACACAGCCTGGGTTATAGAAGTGCGTAGCCAGTAACCCTACTCACTGATGGCCGTTTCAACCTTTTATAACCTAGTGAGACATCAAAGCAGTGGCCTTATTACCCCTCTCTTTTTTTTATTTTTACTTGGGTGAGGAGCAATGGCGCCTCCAGATCTGAGGTGTGTTAATTTCTGCCCCGGAGTCCCCCTGGACCCATAGATTTATACATTTAGCGCCAGTACTGTACCCTCCAGGAGAAACAAAATGGCGGGTCAAATCTCCCGCATTGTCGCTTCCCATCTGCTCACGTGACCCTGCGTATTTATACCACCAGGCAGTACCGGCACTAGCGATCCCGCATGTATCTCGAGAACAAGGTGTTCCCTGAAGCTGAAATAAGTGCGGCTCAGCTCCAGGGCCCTGTGCTTCCTATCATTGAAGAAAAAGAGAGGGGGAGGGAGGTGGACTGCTGCTGTAACCTCTCCTAATGATTACATTAGGAGTCTGACTTATTGAATGATATTGTTTTATTGCTTTCCCTCTATTGCAACTCCAACTGAACTGGGTATTGAGATGGCTGGTATGTATCTGGCGATTAATCAGATCATTCCTAATGTGGGCTCTTAAAAATATTTATTCAAGAAGGGCTTTCATCTTAAATGTGAAAAAATAACAGCAGGGCTCCATTTTTGCATATGAATGTGTCAATTTGATCTCCTTCCTGGTAATCCAAGAAGGTAGATGTTTTTTCCTATTCCGGGCACGTTGCTGAAGGAGGTTTGTAGGAAATGATCGCTTTAAAAAAAAGATCAGTTCCTTATCGTCTTTGTCACTTCATCAATCTTAGACTTTTTCTTTTGCAAGCGTACTATACAAATATATTGGGGGTTTTTTTTGTTTCATAATAAGCGTGTTTTAATTCAAACCGTGTGTGTATATATAATACATATACGTTATACACACATAAACTTTAAGTACAGTAGCTGTGTAGAGAGATGCACGTGTGTGTACATGCATGTAGATCTACATGTACAATGCTTGAATTCGGCCAAATAATAAGCTGCATTTTTAGTACATGCTCTTGTGAAGGATTCTTTTGGTCCCCTCGGCTGCCATTGCTTTGCAATGCATTGCAGGCTCCTCTGTCAGTCTAGGGCAGCGTTTTTCAAAAGGGGTTCCATGGCGGAATGGGACGTTTCGCCGCGGCTTTCTGCCACAGGGATACTACGCTGCAGGGCAGCTCGCCACGGGACACTACGCCGCGATGTACGGTCTGCCGCGCACCTGACCCAACAAGCCAAGCCTGCCACTCCAACAACTGCATGTTTAAATGCCCCGCGCAGGACATTTAAAGATGGCGCGTCAGAGCGGCCTGTCTAGGCAGTGTTGTGGTCCCGCGCGGGATATTTAAACATGCAGTTGTCTGAGCAGGCGGTTGGGCATGGCAGACCTGGCTTGTCGGGTCAAGCGTGCGGTGGACGGCAGTCGGGCGCAGGAGCGGACATCGCGATGAAGTGTCCCGGTGGTGTTTTGGTCGCGGCCTGACGTCCTAGACCGTTTCCACGGCATCCCTAAAGGGTTCCCTTTTTTAAGGTCATTTGAAAATTGTACCAAATATAGAAACATTTACAATGCATCTGATCTCAGACACGCTATTAGAGAGGGTTGGGGTTCCTTACAATGTATCTGATCTCAGACGCGCTATTAGAGAGGGTTGGGGTTCCTTACAATGCATCTGATCTCAGACGCGCTATTAGAGAGGGTTGGGGTTCCTTACAATGCATCTGATCTCAGACGCGCTATTAGAGAGCGTTGGGGTTCCTTGCAATGCATCTGATCTCAGACGTGCTATTAGAGAGAGTTGGGGTTCCTTACAATGTATCTGATCTCAGACGCGCTATTACAGAGGGTTGGGGTTCCTTACAATGTATCTGATCTCAGACGCGCTATTAGAGAGGGTTGGGGTTCCTTACAATGCATCTGATCTCAGACGTGCTATTAGAGAGGGTTGGGGTTCCTTACAATGCATCTGATCTCAGACGCGCTATTAGAGAGCGTTGGGGTTCCTTGCAATGCATCTGATCTCAGACGTGCTATTAGAGAGAGTTGGGGTTCCTTACAATGTATCTGATCTCAGACGCGCTATTACAGAGGGTTGGGGTTCCTTACAATGCATCTGATCTCAGACGTGCTATTAGAGAGCGTTGGGGTTCCTTGCAATGCATCCGATCTCAGACGTGCTATTAGAGAGGGTTGGGGTTCCTTACAATGCATCTGATCTCAGACATGCTATTAGAGAGGGTTGGGGTTCCTTACAATGCATCTGATCTCAGACGCGCTATTAGAGAGCGTTGGGGTTCCTTGCAATGCATCTGATCTCAGACGTGCTATTAGAGAGCGTTGGGGTTCCTTGCAATGCATCTGATCTCAGACGTGCTATTAGAGAGAGTTGGGGTTCCTTACAATGTATCTGATCTCAGACGCGCTATTAGAGAGCGTTGGGGTTCTGCAGAATTTCACAATATAATTATAGGGTTCCTTAACCAAAAGAAAGTAGAAAACCACTGGGGTTAAAGGTGAGTAAGCCCACGTACAAACCTATATTGGCGTGGAATAGCTCAACCATAATACCTCTTCACTACTAGGAACAAAGGTAACTGTCATGTTCAGGAGATTAAACGTTAGATGATTTTTGTAAGAGACTTTAAATATTTGTAAAACTTTGAATGCGTCTGTAGTAACCAAATACTTTGTAGTGTGTTCATCCTGAATCTCTGCCTTCTGATGCATTGTTTTGGCTAATAACACATAATTAGTTTAGAGCCACAATTGCCAGATAACATTCAAATCAAAAATATCCCAAGAAATTAGAAGATGATTCACTTCTACACAAGAAGCAAGTCAAACTTTTCCAAATTTTTTTTTTTTTTGTCAAGAATTTAAATTAAGTTGGCTTTTTCAAACAAATATAACTGGTAGAGCAAAGATTAAATATAAGTTATATTTTTTAGGAGCGTAACAAAGCGGGAGTGTTGGTCAGTGAAGTGTGTTTCCCTTTCCCTCTGTGTCCATATCGCATATAAAGATAAGGTGGGAGTTTGCCTGTGCAAACTCTTGCGCAAACCCAGTAAGGCTGAGTCAGTGCACGTGCGCGACCGGCCGTGCGAGGGGCTTCGCTCTCTAGCTGGAGCAATGTGTGCCCTGTAGTTGGATTCGGGGAGGGGGGAGTGACTGTGACGTCACGGAGCTGGTTCGCCCTCACTCGGCGAACCGCTCACGTGACCTGCTTGTTGCCGTGTGGAAACAAATGCATCAATTTCCTCGCGCATTGCGGGCACCGGCGCCTCTGGTCGCACGCTCTAAAGACCTCATAGAGAGGATCATATTACTGATCGCCCGCGCGGTCTCGCCGAGCATGGACGCGGCCTAACAGACAAAAGGGAGCAGCCAGAGGAAGTCAAACCTCACCCAAGACTCGGGTCACTGTATTTACAAATTTACTTTCAATAATGAGTTTAAACTGCTTGAAGGTCTGACATTTTTGTGCCAAAAAAGCATCCATCCCCCAAATGAACTCCCTTAAATGTGTCACGGTCACGTCACTTTGGTCGTGGGAGGCACTGGCCCTTAAAAGTAATTGTTATTTCTCAGTAATCCAATTACGTTAATAGTTTACATTTTTTTTTTTACTCACTATGGGGGTATTTTAAACAGTTTCAAAATATCAAATGAATGCCTTAGCTTGCTTACATATTGAAACAAGTTTCCAGGACTGGTACTGATTATAGTGGTCATTTTCCGAATATAAATTCAGAGATTGCCCATGAGTTGTGAATCTGTACGTGTGTGTGTGTGTGTGTGTGTGTGTGTGTGTGTGTGTGTGTGTGTCATTTTCAATCTTTCGTTTTTAGGGGATTACTGGCGCGTGTGGGGTTTTGTCATGTTCTGCCCATGGTGCACTTTCCTCAAAGGGGGTTCAGACCTTTTTTTTTGGCCCCGAAATCCCCACTGACATCCTTGAACGCCTGCTTTGTAGGATATGGAATGACCCCCACTGACATCCTTGAACGCCTGCTTTGTAGCATGTGGAATGACCCCCAAAGACAATAATAAATCTTTCTAAAATGCATACGTGGTGGCATCACCCCATAGAGAGATTAAACTTTTTTTTACTGCTCCATAGGTCGAAGTAGTTTTATTTTTATTCCGAAGTTTTGTTATATCAAAGTGCTATTTAGGCTGAGTCCATGGTGACTGCAGCCGTGCGGAGGCGCGCTGAGGCTGAGGGAAAGCGGGTGGCCTTAGTTCGTGCACTGTCGGGGGGCGGGCCAGTGACGTCATGGAGCTGGTTCGCCCTCATTGGGCGAACCGCTCAAGTGACCGGACCTGCGCTCCCGTGAGCGCTCTAACTAGAAATCTGGTAAGACCTACGCCTCCGCACGCCTGCGGACGCGTGCCCCTGCTAAAGCCGCTCTCATTGCGTCTGCAGGGGCTCACTGACAAGCGTCAGCGCGCCTCAGCGCCTAAGCGCTGACCCTGGACTCGGCCTTATGCGTGCAACGCTTTCTAAAAGAAACATAGGCTTATTGCAAGAGATGGGTTTGGTCGGTCCCACGTAACTGGTTACATTTTTGTTTTTAAAGCAGCAATGCTACTTGCCCCTTTTTTCTTGTCTTATTTTTGACTAGCTGAGAGACCCGGCGTTGCCCGGGATGTAAATGCGTAATAGGTAGTATTATTTATAAATCGTGGAAGAAAAGGTGACTGTTTGTTGTAAAGGTTGGATAATAATATTGAAAAGAAAGATGGAAGAAAATGTAATACGATGTTGTATAAAAATGGTTTATTGTAACCACATCACAGTACAATGTATATTTTGGTGCCATAAGTGATGTAAAAATCTGAGTCGTGTGTCCTGCTAGGGTGTGAGGCGGCGGGTGGCGCGTGGGTTGTGAGTGCTGTCTGCGAGTGGGGGTCCTGCTAGGGTGTGAGGCGGCGGGTGGTGCGTGGGTTGTGAGTGCTGTGAGTGGGGGTCCTGCTAGGGTGTGAGGCGGCGGGTGGCGCGTGGGTTGTGAGTGCTGTCTGTGAGTGGGGGTCCTGCAAGGGTGTGAGGCGGCGGCTGGCGCGTGGGTTGTGAGTGCTGTCTGTGAGTGGGGGTCCTGCTAGGGTGTGAGGCGGTGGGTCAGTGATGTCGGTGCGTAGGGGCGGGAGGCAGCAGGTGTGTGTGGCGGCAGGTATGTGTCGAGTGTGGCGGGTGTCTGTTGAGTGCGTGCAGCGGCTGTGAGGCGGTGGGTGAAAGGCAGAGGCGGCCGGAGTAAGGGCGGGTGAAAGGCAGAGGCGGGGGTTGGGAGGCGGTAAGGCGGGCATGAAGGCGAAGGGCGGCGGGAAGGGGAGGAGGGGGTGGTGGAGGGGGGCAAGGGGTGGAGGAGGGGGGCAAGGGGTGGAGGAGGGGGGCAAGGGGTGGAGGAGGGGGGCAAGGGGTGGAGGAGGGGGGCAAGGGTGGAGGAGGGGGGCAAGGGGTGGAGGAGGGGGGCAAGGGGTGGAGGAGGGGGGCGGGTTAGAGGAGGAGGGGGAAGGGTTAGAGGAGGAGGGGGAAGGGTTAGAGGAGGGGGGGGAAGGGTTAGAGGAGGGGGGGGGAAGGGTTAGAGGAGGGGGGGGGGAAGGGTTAGAGGAGGGGGGGGGGAAGGGTTAGAGGAGGGGGGTGGGAGGGGGTGGGAGGGGAAAGGGGAAAAAGAGGTGGAGGGGGGGGAAGAGGAGCGGAGGGGGGGTGGAAAGGGGAGGGGAAGGGGGGTGATGGGGGGGGGGTGGAGGGGAGGTGTGATGGGGGGGGAGATAAATGGGGAGGTGAAGGGGGGTGGAAGGGAGAAGTGGAGTGAGGGGAGGTGAGGGGAGGTGATCGGGGGTGAGGGGTGGGTGAGGGGAGGTGAAGGCCGCTCACTCACCCGTCCGGCAGGTCCCACGTGGATCTGAGGCGGGAGGCAGCGTGTTGTGGCCGCTCCCCCGCTGTGTCCCGGGCGCTCACTCGCTCCCCCGCTGACTGTAGCGGCGCCGGGGGGGGGGGGTATCGGGGAGACACTGACACTGGAGGGGAGGGGGGGGTGGAGGGGAGGTGAAGGCCGCTCACTCACCCATCCGGCAGGTCCCACGTGGATCTGAGGCGGGAGGCAGCGTGTTGTGGCCGCTCCCCCGCTGTGTCCCGGGCGCCGCCATCTTGGGCACTCGGCGCCGCGAGGCAGGCTGCCTGGCCACTGGCTGTTCCCCCGCCGGGGAGGGGTGAGTTGTAGCGCCGGGGAGGGGGGGGCATGTATATGTGTGGGGGGGGGAGAGGTGGGAGATATAGAGGGGGGGTCTCGCACGGCCGCTGACACTGGGTGGGTGGGGGGGGGGGGGCGCTGAAGGGGTAATAATAGTGTGTGTGTCCCGCTGACTGTAGCGGCGCCGGGGGAGGGGGGGGCGGGGTGAAAGCGCGGGAGACACGGGGAGAGGAGGAGGTGCGCGCGGGTGCTGCTAACACTGTGAGCTCCGCTAATGTAGGTAACACCCCCCCTACACACGTGTGTGTGTGTGTGTGTGTGTGTGTGTCTGTCACTGTGTGTGTGTGTGTCCCTGTGTCCCTGTGTGTTTGTGTGTCCCCCTGTGTGTGTGTGTCCCCCTGTGTGTGTGTGTCCCCCTGTGTGTGTGTGTGTCCCTGTGTGTGTGTCCCTGTGTGTGTGTCCCTGTGTGTGTGTGTGTCCCTGTGTGTGTGTGTGTCCCTGTGTGTGTGTGTGTCCCTGTGTTCCCTGTGTGTGTGTCCCTGTGTTCCCTGTGTGTGTGTGTGTGTGTGTGTGTCCCTGTGTGTCCTTTGGCCCGTCACTCCGCCTCAGGCCAATGAGAGGTGTGTGGGGGCGGGCCAAGGGACCAATGAGATTTCCCCTAGGGACACCGGACATCCAGGCAGGCATGCATGCAGGCAGGCAAACATACAGTGCTTTCACTAATATAGTATAAGATATGTAACGCATGTGGCTATGTATAATTCTACATTCTTACCTAAGCTAGCAATCGTTTGGTGCTCCTGTTATAAATCTGTAACAATCCTGATTGTGTGCCTAACCTAATGGCTGCTTTAGTCAGTGTAACTCAACAGCTACATTTTGTTACAGTTTACAGCTCAAGCTGCTGGGAACATTGGCAACAAATGATCACAAACAGGAAAGAGTCGCAAAAATCTTGCACTGCTTGGAAGGTGGGCTAAAACCTGCTATAGAAATTAAACAATGCTTTAAAACTCATTAAAATGGCATTTAGTTGAATAATAATTAAAAAAAAATGGAGTAAGTATTATCTAATACTACAGAACGGATTTATTTAAAAAAAAATAAAAACCCCTATATAAGATTTCACATGTTTTGTTGCTTTAATTGGCTTCCTTTAGAGAGAAGGAGTCACCCTTAACGGTACAATCCCTGGCAGCTGATAAAAACATTTGGTAAATAATGTAACCAATGAATGCTTAACCCATTGGCTGCCAGAGGGTTAAGCAAATGTGTAACCATGCTTAAAGCGAAGATTTGGTAACTTTTGTTCCTATGGAAATAAAAACGATTGACTTTGAATAAACGTCCCAATTCACAGGTTACCAATCAGGTGTTATCCCTAACTTTATTTCACCCCATTCCTATTAAAGGGCCAATACAGATATGGAACCACACGGGGGTCGGCTTTGCCTCTGCAAATGCCTTGTTCAGCACATAGCTGCTCCCTTTTGGGTGATATCACCAACTCGGTGGTTCCCACTTATATTATAAGCACTTTGTGGCAGTCTCCTTTTCCTAATGTTACTTCTGTAAAGCACGATGTACATGGATGACACTATAGAAATAAAGATCTGCATACGTATCCCTGCTTCAGCACAGGTGGCTCAGTCATTTTTATTGAGCCCCCTGTGCTGAAGCAGGGATATCCTTAAAACCGGACTACCAATCACGCAAAAGGGATCTCCTTCAATGTGTCTATGGTTTGTACACTAGGAGGGACTGTCCCTTTCATGTAACCATTGCACTTCTTTGTATGGTATGAGAAACACAAGTAGCTGAATTCAGAGGACCTGGAGAATGGGAAAACATGATTTTGTCTGGTTGACGAATATTTGGATCATTACTTCGGTGGGTGAATAGTACGGCATAAGACGTTGCACAAGAATTATAATTAAGGCTGCGTCTCCGTGCCGCGGACCGTGCTCATGCTTGAGTGGTGACGTCACCAACTCTACAAGCATGAGCGTTCGGGTGTCCGGAGACTCGTCCTGTAAGCAGGAGCGGGGGGCGGGGGGGAGGGGGGGCGAGGGGCGTTGTCAAACCACTGACTGGCGCTGATTGGCTGAGGAGGTCATGTGACCCCCTCAGTGTGCCTCAAAGTCAATTAAATTTGTCTCGGCCAGCGCCCGTGAGCATACGTGCACGCTCACGAGTGCGCGCCGCGTGAGCGTGGCCAGACAAATTTCATTTGATTGTGCTGACCGTGCCAAGCGTGGTCAGCAGTAGCGTGGACGCAGCCTTAAAGGAAATTACACCTCACATCTTTAAAGTTTCTTTCTAAATAATATAACTTTGAATCGTGTGTTTTACATTGAATATTTATTTAACACATTTGCGGTGTTTCTTGCCCCTCTGGCAGCGAAGGGGTTAAGAATGTTCATTGTCTCCTAAGGGGCATCAATGACGGGTTTAACCCCTTAGACACTCCCTTGCCGTTAGCTCACCGATGCTTGCTGCGACCTCACCTTTAAGTCAGACAAAGGAAGATGGGTGTGTTGGGCAACAAAAGAAACAGGGAGAGGTCGAAGTGTTTGTGCAGGTGAAGGCTCTGTGATCACAAGGAGCCCTCATTTGTTCGGCAAACTAAACTTTTATTGAAAATCAAATAATAGGATGTTCTGTCTGTCCTGTTTGGTGTCCAGAGGGTGGAGGCTTGTGCCCGACTTCTGTGAATCTGTTCCATTTGTTTTCGGCCGCCTCCTAACATGAAAGCCAGTGTTGCTGTACTGCTGCCGTTTTAAACAGTCCCTTTCTCATGCAAACAGCAGAACATGCAGACTGCAGCCACCCCGAAGGTGCAAAGTGTAATATGGGACGGTTATCCAGTGGCAATCGGAAATTTGCACTAGGGGAATCGGACACACACAAGTTATAGCGAGTAAAAAAATAAAATAACCCTCCACTGTAAGGTGAACAGCAAAATAAAAATATGTCTCAGACAGGTCTGCAACCCTGCTTTCCCCCCATTGTCTCTTAGCAATTAAATGCCTCCACTGCAGACAGGGATTCTGGGTAATGAAATGCAAATGTGCACACAGTGTCACCTGTTGCTTCTTGTTCACATGGACCCCTATAAGTTTATGCTGGGGCCGTATTACACAGCCTTTCAGCACAGCCTGGGTTAAAGAAGTGCATGGCCAGTAACCCTACTTGAAACATCTGTCTGTGAGTAGGGTTACTGGCTGTGCACTTCATTAACCCAGGCTGTGCTGAACAGCTGTGTAATACGGCCCTGGCATAAGCTTATAGGTATCCATGTTAAAATGGACAAGAAGCAAAAGGTGTAACTCTGTGAGTGCTCATTTGCATGTCATTGTATGTTAAGAGATAATGGGGAAAGGCAGGATGGCAGACCTGTCTGAGATATGTGAATGTGCTCACAAGTGGTATTTTTATTTGCATTACTAGAATTAAGGACATGGGGTAAGTTACGTGTAGAGGATTTCTAAAGAATGAGGCAGGAAGAAGTATTTTTAAATAACATAATATTTTTACATTTCCATGGAAAACCTGTGCTTTTAAGGGGTTTTGCCATCTTTACTTACTGTCTTGGTGATGAGGTGGTGTGACAGGTAAATTATCACTTTGCCCTATTCTTTGCATAGTAATTCTGATGCCATCAGTCGTCAAACATAGAAGTAGCTTATATACAGGCATACCCCGGTTTATGGACACTCACTTTACGTACACTCACGAGAAAGGACATATCGCCCAATAGGCAAACGGCAGCTCGCGCATGCGCCTGTCAGCACGTCCTGAACAGCAATACCGGCTCCCTACCTGTACCGAAGCTGTGCACAAGCGGGGAGACGATAGAGCCTGTTACAAATGCCTTATTTACATCAGTTATGTATGTACGTGTATGATGATTGTGGAAAAAAGGCAGTGCTTCACTTTAAGTACATTTTCGCTTTACATACATGCTCTGGACCCATTGCGTACGTTAATGCGGGGCATGCCTGTACATAAATTGGAAGGACTGGGCATAATTTTTTTTTTTTACAGGATACAAATAAGTTAAATGTGCTACTTTAAAGGAGCAATCCAAGCACACTTCTTTTTTTTTTTTTTAAACATATGATTGAAGCATTGGGTCTCTGGATCTGAACCCCCATTAATTTTAGCTCCGGGGACCTCCTGCTTCCGAAGATACTTGCCTCCGTCGGGGGTGCCGGTAGCCGCTCCAGCTGAGCCAGCTGGACGATCGGAAGCCGAACCTGATGACGTCACGGCTTCCTTTTGGCAGCCGGGCGCGGGAGCTTTGCAAAGCGGCCATTACGTGATCCCAGCTAACCGAACATAGCGGCTACCAGCACCTTCTGCAGAGGTAAGTGTCTCTGGAAGCAGGGGGTCCCCAGAACGGAAATGAACGAGGGTAAAGCTCCAGAGACCCCCTGCTTAATCCTTTGTACAGGCAAAATAACCTCACCGGGGAGGAAAGACAGCGGTCACGGCCGCGCAGCAAGTGAACAAGGCTGGGCTGTGCTGTGAAAAAATCTTCTTTATTATAACATGGAAGTTAAAAAAGAGAGAGAGAGGGAGGCACCCCCCGCAACTCTAACGCGTTTCAGCCGCAACGGGCCTTTCTCAAATTTGTACAACAATAAAAAGAAAAGTGCTTGTGTTGCTCCTTTATAGTAGCACATTTTACTTTTTTGTATCCTGTAAAAAATAAATGAATATTTCTAAGGAGCCAGTTGGGAAAAATATATACTTAGAAAAAAGTATATATTTTTAACCTTTTCACACAAAAGGTTGGTGTACAAAATAAAGAAAGTTGGACTCAGTAATAATATATGCACCTGGATTGAAAACTGGTTAAAGGACAGACAACAGAGGGTTGTCATAAATGGAACTTTTTCAGGTTGGGCTAAAGTCTTGAGTGGAGTACCTCAGGGATCGGTACTGGGACCCCTGCGTTTTAACTTGTTTATTAATGACCTTGAGGTTGGGATCGAGAGCAAAGTCTCCATCTTTGCTGATGATACCAAATTGTGTAAGGTAGTAGAATCAGATCAGGATGTAATTTCTCTTCAGAAGGACTTGGAGAGACTGGAAACGTGGGCAGGTAAATGGCAGATGAGGTTTAATACAGATAAATGTAAGGTTATGCATTTGGGATACAAGAATAAAAGGCAACTTACAAATTAAATGGAGATATATTGGGGGAATCCTTGATGGAGAAGGATTTAGGAGTGCTTGTAGACAGCAGGCTTAGCAATAGTGCCCAATGTCATGCAGTAGCTTGCATCAAACGGGCAATGAATTGAAGGGAAGTAAACATAATTATGCCCCTTTACAAAGCATTAGTAAGACCACACCTGAATATGGAGTACAATTTTGGGCACCAATCCTAAGAAAAGACATTATGGAACTAGAGAGAGTGCAGAGAAGAGCCACCAAATGAATAAAGGGGATGGACATTCTAACTTATGAGGAGAGGCTAGCTAAATTAGATTTATTTACATTAGAAAAGAGGCGTCTAAGAGGGGATATGATAACTATATACAAATATATTCGGGGACAATACAAGGAGCTTTCAAAAGAACTATTCATCCCACAAGCAGTACAAAGGACACAGGGCCATCCCTTAAGGTTGAAGGAAAGGAAATTTCACCAGCAACAAAGGAAAGGGTTCTTTACAGTTAGGCCAGTTAAAATGTGGAATTCATTACCAATGGAGACTGTGATGGCAGATACAATAGATTTGTTCAAAAAAGGTTGGACATCTTTTTAGATGGGAAAGGTATACAGGGATATACCAAATAAGTATACATGGGAAGGATGTTGATCCAGGGATTAATCCGATTGCCAATTCTTGGAGTCAGGAAGGAATTAATTTTTCCCCTTAATGGGGTTTTTTGTTTGCCTTCCTCTGGATCAATAAGTATAGATATAGGATAAAGTATCTGTTGTCTAAATTTAGCATAGGTTGAACTTGATGGACGGAAGTCTTTTTTCAACCTCATCTACTATGTAACTATGTAACCTGCTACGTCAGACTGTCCCTTTGACTGCTCTTCATTGTACAAGGGCTCAGCAGCGTGTCGTTGATCCGTTTCTAACATTGTGTTACCATAAATAAAAATAAGAGAGTTTTCTGCACCACCAACTGTTCACAGATGTGGCAAAGCATCTCCCCATAGGGTTTAACACAGCAATCCCTCCATTACAATACAAAACAAGTTTCATTTCTATTTTTCATGGCAAAATACGTTATGGTGAGTAAGAAAAAAAAGTGGTAAAAAGAACCACACTGGGTGCTCATTTGCATGTCATTCCCCAGAATCCCTGGCTGCAGTGTAAGCATTGTATGCTTAGAGACAAGGGTGGCAGACCTGTCTTGAGACGTGAATGTGCTCACAAGTGGTCTTTGTATTTGCTATTTTCCATGGGGAAGTCCTTTATGTTGTGCTGTATTTAGCAATGTACCACCCTGGGAAATTAGAACGGCTTGTATCCACACACTAAAATAACAACTGACGCCAGTCGTTAAACAGGTTTAAAAAAAAAAAATAAAGAGATGCAAGAAATAGATCAGCATAATATAAACAAACGGTTTATGTTATGATTTTTATGTTTTGGGGGCGATTGTAATTAAAGCCAAGGACCCATTTTCATTAG